>NW_027496070.1:0-208549 GCF_021521415.1 Bidens hawaiensis
TATAGTACAAGTCTTGCACGTATTCCCAGACAAACGAATAGACCCATTCGTTAATTTAAAATTAATGAATGGTTCATATTCGTTGGTTCATTCTTTAATCATGTTAACGAGATGAACAATATGTTAAATTCCATAACGAATCAACTCAGATTCGATCTTCATTCGTTATCAATATTGATGACGAATGGGGTCATACGTTATCAATGTAGCGGAAGTGAATGATGATAACAAATAAGCTTATTCGTTATGCAAATGAAGAATTAGTGACCCACATTCGTTATCAGTATAGATAACGAATGGATTCTATTCGTTATGCATCCACATAGTGAATAGCAATTAAATAATCAAATTAAAATGGAAATTTTCATTTTAACCTTCACGAATTAAATAATGCATCGAAACCCGTGTCTCGAAGAACTTTACCTTAAAGATCTTACCAATCGGAGTAAGATGCAATACCTTAACGTGCTTTGCGTACAAAACACATTAACTTAAAAACCAAATAATTTAAACTATTTAAATAAAAGATTTAAATAAAAATTGGAAAAACCTTTTTATAATTTTCTTTTTCAAATACGTACCCTTTAGCTCGAAAAATCCAAAATAAAGCAGAAAAAAAAAATAAAAAATAAATAAATAAACACAATATTTTTGGATTTTGAATATTTTCGAATTACAAAGCAAATAAAACAAGAACAAGTATTAGAACTATTCAATAAAAGCAGTACATATTTTTGTGATTTGAGTAGAGAATCATATTGACCAAATCGTCCTTCCATCGCAGTTTTATACTTTAACGTTATTATGACTGACGTTAAGTCGGTCATTGATATTGTTGTCCACTTAAATCTTATAACAAACCTTCGAGTATTTTTGTGATATTATTTAATTTTCAATTAAAGCACATAATATCAGAAACTACCCGTATCTAATCTCGGTTCAGGCCTAGTTTGACTTTTATCATATCACCCCAACTTGACTTAAACCATTATGTTGCTGATCAAAATATAGATTTTATTGATTTATAAACAATCTCAGCTCATAATCCCCACTACAAGGTATATCCCCGTTATCAAGCAATTAACCAAGCTTGCTTTACTGTGAATGAGTATACACGAGTTCTTCTGTAGGCTTACATACATTGTACCCCCTGGGGTCCGTTTCTTACTGGTATTAAAACGCGCACAAGGGAGGAACAATGTATCACTAACAATGGATATTGATCAAGTCAGTAAAGAATTTGTACAATGTAAAGTAGTGATCAAGTTTAATGACTTTGAGTTTGCTCTAAAAGCTTTTGAAATATTCATGTTTATGAATACCCAGATAATTAAGCCGCATAAAGGCTCACAGTGTCCTGAAACCTGATGCATCCCACCAATACACCGTTGCAGTGTTAGCTATAAACTAGATTCATTTTATTTTGAATTTTTTTTTTTGGTGATGAAACAAACATAAGGCTTGAGTATGACATGCTATTACATTTCTGCCTTCATTACCAAAACTTTTGGAAAGACTAACACCTCTTTCAATTTGACAGTTCTTTATGTTTATATCAAATACTTTACCTTAATAGTTTGTTTAAGACCTATCAATGCACCAATGCAGTTAAGCACTCAACCTTTTATGCTTATTTCTTTCTAGATATGGAACTAGATGATCAATGCACTATCATTTTCTCTTTTTGCCTCAAAACTCATTTTTGAGGAGCATTAAAATTTTGTCTCCCCAGTCACTTTCGGTTTACAGATAAATGGCTAACCTATATATCTACAAGTAGATAACGAAGCCAAACATGTATAAAAATGCATGTTCCACAAACTTAAATAACCGACATATATTTTAGCAAAAGAATGCAAATATGAAAAATTTTATAATGTTTTTGGATTTTCTCTATACAAACTGAAATCACTATATTTTTGAATTTTTCAATTTCTCCCCCAAAACCCAAAACAATAAAATAACCAAAACAAAATAATCTTTACAAAATAAAGTTTATTATCCGAGCTTATGGATATCAGAAAGAGTTTTCAATCCGTTTAAACCAAAAAAAATGTTAAAGAGAGTTTTATCAAAGCTTTGGTATACAAATCAGCTTTCTGAAAATCTGTGTGCACCATTTCAATATCAATTAATTTCTTTTCAAAAAAATCATGAATAAAATGATTTAAACTTTTTATATGCTTTGTCTTAGAGTGGTGCACAGGGTTCTTGGTGATACTAATAGCAACAGAGTTATGAATAAATATGGGAGTAGTAAGAAACTTCAAACCATAATCCCGCAAGTGTTGCTGGATCCAAAGAACCTGTGAACAGCAACTCGAGGCTGCCACATATTCTGCTTCTGCGGTTGAAGTGGAGACAGTTCTCTGCTTCTTACACTGCCAAGAAACAAGCCGGCTTCCTAGAAATTGACAACCCAATGTAGTAGATTTGAAATTGATCTTGCATCCTCCATAAACAGAATCGGAAAACTCAGTGAGTTCAAAGCTATCATCTTCGGGATACCATAACCCGGTGTCAGGATTACCCCTCGGATAGTGAAATATGCGTTTAACCGCCACCAGATAATTCACTCGGGGAATCGATTGATACCCTAGCACATAAACAAACAGCAAACATAATATCAGGACGAGAAGCAGTTAAATACATTAAAGAACCAATCATTGCTCGGTAAACGGTTGGATATACGGTATCCTCCAATTCATCCGGTGACAAATTTTGACTCACGGGAAGAGGGGTTGAATGGATTTTTTCGGCAGTTATCTTCAATCGGCCCAAGACATCATTCACATATTTTGTCTGATGTATAAAAATTCCAGCGTCAGACTGATGAACCTGTAACCCTAAGAAGAAATTCATCTCCCCCGTCGAGCCCATTTCAAATTTCGTCTGCATTGACTTCTCAAACTCCTTCCACAGCTTGTCTTTTGTAGAACTAAATATAATGTCATCGACATATATCTGGACGAGGAGCAAATCATCACCAACATTCTTATAAAAGAGAGTACAGTCCACAGTTCCTCGTTTGAAGCCATTATCTGTCAGATGATCAGCAAGCGTGCTGTATCAAGCTCTCGGGTCTTGTGTAGACCATAAAGAGCCTTGTTCAATCGGTAAACACGGTCTGGATAATTTGGATCTTCAAAACCAGGAGGCTGCAACAAAAACACCTCTTCATGAAGTTCCCTCTTGAGAAACGAACTCTTGACATCCATTTGATAAACTTTATTTTCTAGAAAGCTGCATGGGCCAAAAATATTCGTATAACCTCCAATCAAGCAACTGGAGCATATACTTCTGTGTAATCAATGCTTTCTTGCTAATGAAACCCTTGCACAACCAAACGTCCTTTATTTCTAAAGATGACCCCGCGATCATCCTTCAAACATTTAAATACCCATTTGGTCAGTGTTGGATCTTATATTTTAGACCGATGCACCGAATTAATATGTGGGTGAAAATATATTGTTTGGTCTCAACCAAGGGTGGATGGATTGAAGACCAAGTAATGCTAGACTAGTATAAATAGATGTTTTTATTCATTTGTCTAGGATGATTGAGTGTATTGTGTATTGATTGAGATCTAGGGTTTTATCCCTTTGAGAGAGTCTCCTCCCCCGGATGAGCTCTCCTGGGGTGGCTGATATTTCTTGTATATGTATAAATGTATTTATGAGTGGTTCATCTTTATGGGAATAATTCGACTAATGAAATCATACTGCCAGTTCTATCTTGTTTGTGATTCTGTTACATATATGTTTTCATACTATTTTATTGATTATTGTTAATCGAATCAGGCTCTCTCCCAATACATCTCATCCTTCCAAATATCATTCAAGAGTGAATACGAGTGAGATTCGATCCTAACCCCAAATCCGAGCTCCACCGTTAATGCCGATTAATTTACGCTTCCGCACCGGAGATCCAATAAAATAATATGAAAACATATATGTAACTGAATCACAAACAAGATAGAACTGGTAGTATGATTTCATTAGTCGAATGATTCCCATAAAGATGAACCCCTCACACATACATTCATGCATACACAACTCTCATAATCAAACATCCAATCAGGACCCTTGCTAGCAGGAGGTGTAGTGTACCGTTGACAATCAACATGGTACCACTCTTCAACACAACCCGAAGTAAAATTAAAAACTCGTTTCTTAGGTGATGCATACCCAAGAAATAATCTTCAATCGCCTTTTCTTTGAATTTTCCCGCATCTTTCTATAACATAGTGCAAGGACACCCAAATGGTTCCAAAAACTTTAAATTAGGTTTTCGATTGTTCGAAAGCTCACAGCTTGTCTTTTGTAGCTTCCTCACAGTCAGAACACGATTAAGCGTGTAGCATGCAGTGTTCACCGTCTAATTCCAAAATTGGACATGAAGCTTTGAGTCTGCTAGCATTGTTCTTGCAGCTTCAATTAGTGTTTGGTTCTTCTTTTCAACAACACCGTTCTATTGGGGTATATATGGAGCACTATTGTCACGATGAATACCTTTGTGAATGCAAAAGAAATCCAATATAGTGTTTTTGAACTCCATACCATTATTACTCCGAATACGTCTCACATTGTGTTTGTACAGTGATTCAATCTTTGTGATTAGTTTCGATCTTTGTGAATAGTCATCAGTGACAACTAGACAGTACCAATCTCCAGCAATGCACGATTCACAGGACCAAACCAATCCATATGAAGTCATTCCAGAGGAGTATCAATGGAGTTAATTAACTTAGACAGGTGTAACTTCTTTTTTTGCCCTTTTTGCATGCAACAAAGTGATCGGTCAGCTTGAAGTGTTTTAAGGAAACCCCATCATCCAAATCATTTGACATAAGATAATTCATTTTTCTGACATGAATGTGACCCATATGCCTATGCCACATAATCGATTATTTCTCATTTGTATTTGAGACAAAACATGTTTCAACATAAGTGGTTACCTTAGAAGTTGTGACATTCATGACAAAACGAGGTACACTATATTCTTTACGTAACAAGTAAACGATAAATCGGTTAATTCGTAGTGCTTAAACGAGTAACCGACCGATACTAATTATGACCCGTATACATACTGAGGGGTCATATACGAGTTATATATATGTTATAGAGGCTAACATATTGATATTTAGGCCCCGGTACGTTTAAAACTCTTTAAACGAAAAAGGTTTCGTTTATCGATACGCTATAAGCTTAAATGCAATCGTTAATATCAAAACAAGCATTGTAGCATCCGTTAAGCCGAAAAAGATTTATAAAACACTTATATGACATGTTCTAAGCAATCCGTGAAAATATTTTGGAATTTTACAACGAGTCAGTACGTTTTTCTTATTTTACAAAAATAAGCTGAAAAACACTCGTTTTTACGCTATTTCTTACACCCGAATTAATTTTCTTGCGAAAAACCGGACCCGAACTAAATTTGAAGTGGGCTTTTCATGTTTGGGCTTGTATGTATAATTTAATGGGCCAAAACAGCCCATTAAGGGCCTCTAAAGAATTTCGATCGGAACATATTAGCCACCAAACATCACACCTTTTTATAAACTTACATCCTAAGCTTTGTTATTCAATACAACATACAACATATTTTGAAGTCCAACAGCTCTAACCTCTGTTCTCTCAACTCCCTTTCAAAAACCCTAAGGTAAGATCAAATTCTATAAAGATTTAACAAAGTTTGATGCATATAATTAACATATAAACATGTTTTAGTTAGTTTTAAACATGTTTAACCATCCAAAAACCCTAAAAATCAAGTAAAATTATGTTTTGATGTTAAACATGTTTACAAACCAGGAACATATACTTTTTTGGTCAAAAACGCGGATTAGAACATGAATACAACGTTTTTACGGTTAGAAAGTTCGGTTTGAACCCAAAACCGAAACCCTAATTATCAAGGTTGTTACATGGATGATTTATGCTTGGTTTGATGTTATATGATATGTAGATATACTGAGTTTGCAACCCGAGACCCGGAAAGTCGTTTAAGCTAGCAAAATTCATCGAAAACCGACAAGGTAAACCCGTAATACTCGTTTAGGGGCTGTTTAGTATTAGGTTATGACGTGCTTGTTGTTAGCTTGTGAAAATTTTCAGGGACATTAGGGATCCTATAAATGAGTCCCTGTTCAAATTTGGTAATTTTTCGATAAACGGAGAATATTTGGTGAATTTATTCCCGTTTATGAGCGTTTATTTGGTAAAAATAGGTAAACATATTGAAAAATTATGAAACTTGGTTTTGGAGTTTGATATGGGATGTTAAGATCACTGGTAAAGTTTGGGAATCATTGGAAATGTCTAAGTATGGTTTGTGTAATCATGGCGTAACCGAATTTTAACAGCCGAAAAACGCACAAAAAGACATTTTGTCAAAAAAGTTAGGTTCTGGAAATTTTGCAGGGGCTATGTAATAACATTGAGGTCATTGGTAAAAATTATCAGATCTTTCGGAGGTCGTTTGATATAAACGGGCCATTTATTACACGATTATAACCTATTAAATGAATTTTTATAAATAAATAATTAATCATAAAATTTCTGAAAATATTTTTATAAAATTCTCCATGTCTTAATGTATTTTTACAAAAATTTACATAATTTATATATAAGTACATATTTAGTTATGATTAATCAAAGATTTAAATTATAATTGTTTTAACGAAACCGGCAGTTTTGTGTTTAACGGACTGACTGGTATGTCAAAATGTCAAAAGTGGCCAAATATCATATTTTTGAATGATATTACTAAAAACGAACTTTTTACGAGAATTCCGGACAATTCGGGTGGATTGTGCGCGTTTTGTATAATCAAACCCGTGTAAAAACGGAAACGAACCCTGCAATCAAACCAGACACCGAAACCTTAAAATTCTTTCATAAATCAAATTATTTTATCAATCAATATATTTACTTAAGTTTTATGTGATCTTACCTAATCCCGAAACGTATAAACGATCAACTGAGCTAGGCTCGGAAAACGGTGAAACTGAGCCAAATCCAGTTTTAAACATTTCATAGTATACAACGTCACAATCTAAGACTATGGTCATGTTCTGGGCCTAACAGCTATACCCAGATTATCTATACAGCCCGACTTAGCTTGAACACTGTACTAGTAATAACGATACGATACCGTTTATAGGAATCAGGCTATAAACGAGACATCTGACTTATTGATACTTGATTTCTGTGCGAACTACGATAAGGTGAGTTTCACGACCCCCACTTTCTAAACTGTTTTACGAACTTTTGGGGTGAAAAGCATGTTTACATATACTGATATACTTGAAAACGTGTGATGATGTGGATTATCTAAGTACTAACACTTGACAAGTCCCCACAAACACAAGTGATTAACTTCGTGCCGGTGGCGTGTGGATAGTACTATCGGTTTGACAAACCCAACTGTGACAGAGCCGGTGGGGTAAGCCGGAACATATGTAAAACCAGTTTCACGTTGTCATTATATATTTACATACTGCTATGTGGTGTTAGACATAGTACATACATGGGGCAAAATGGCTGTTAAATGCCAACAGGAGTGCATGGGCAGGAGAGGCCATGCAGTATAGCTCGTTTCAGTTTCACTTGTGGCTTAGTATAATACATCATACACAGACATATATACATACACACTGTAAACTTTACGAACTCGTGAACTGATTTCATTGATACTCGTGAAACTTGAAACTCACCAACTAGACGTAGTTGACCCGTTTTAACATGCTTTTCAGGTAAAGCAAAAGTGGAATGATTTGCTTACATGCTTGGTGTTAGGAAGAAAGTTGAATAGCTGTGAATAGACGCTGATATAATACTGTATAAGAAGCTCGTAAACCGGTTATGTGTTTTTCTCATCTAGTTTGTAAACTTAGTACCAACCCATGTATTATGATGTAAATTAGTTTATGAATTTCTTTATAAACAATGTTGTTGATACCAGTGTTATCTGTTACATCCCCGTATTACGCTTCCGCAACTACCTAGTCGGGGTGTGACAGAAGTTGGTATCAGAGCCATTGGTTATAAAGAATTAGGATGTCCCTTAGGATACCCTAAGATAACCGTAGGCTCGATTAACTCTGGGAATAAAATAATATTAAATAATATACACGAATGATCCTCGTGATGAACGCGAATGGACAAGTGGGTTATTATGGTCCGGAACGTAATAACGGACTTGTTTGTACGAGGAAATTCGAGAAGAAGTCGATAAACAATCGAATAGGTAAAAACAGCAACATATGTGTATAAAATATAATAATAGATAAATTTTTGTGTACATAAACGATTATCTGTGCTTATGTGTATAAATACCTGCACGTATCTTACTATGATTAATATAGAGGGATATTATTCTTATCACTAACAATTGTGCAGGAATATGTCAAGAACTACTGATCGTTTACCTAATACCCTACCAACAAGGCCTGAGGAGGAGGAGGAGGATCCGGAAGAAGAAACGGAGGAGGAACCAGAGGAAATGGAAGAAGGTGCAGATGCGGTAATTCCACGCGAAGTTCCCCCAGATCAACCCGACTTATCGGGTTACCGTTGTGACACCTACCCGCCTAGGGAATCCCCTAGGAATGTAGTAGAACAGGGAGCTACTAGTGCTTATCATTCACCTGTTAGAGCACCCAGATCCCCTACTCCACCTGTACAGCATGCACCAGTACCCCCACCCACCATTAGAAACCGTCAGACTGCTCGCATTTCAGTGCGTCCACCTGAGCACACTTTTCCCCCACCTCGATCTACGTACCATTGGGGAGAAACATCGCGTGTCCGGGTAACCGAGATACCTATTCCTACTTGGGGTTTACCCGCCCCAGTACCCGAGCCACCTCGTCATTCTGATTCAGCATGGTTTGGTTTAGCGACTGATCAGCTTGTAGACCACTCACATTCTATAAATAACCTAAACCTGTATAGACATGATATGCAAGATCACATGCGGTACATGCAGCAAGAAATCAGAATTGTGCAAAGATCCAGTGCTCACAGCCACGGGCGTCAGGATCGAGCGATGATACTACTGGGGGTATGCTTAACGGTTAATGCGGCCCTAGTGGCTGCTGTTGTTTGGTTGTGGCTTCATGTTACCAAGAATGGATAGGACATAATAGTCTAGTCTTATGTATATAGTCTTTTGATATCCCAAGCAGCATTTTGTTACAGCGTGTTGGGCTGACTTGGGAGTTGTTTGTGGTTTTGTACTATTTCAAGCACTGGCCCTTATCGGGTTAAGTCTACATGTCACTTAGTGACAAATTTTGATACGCATATACAAGCGCTGGCCTATATCAGGTTAAGCCTATGCGCTAATTTTGGATGCATATGTAAAGTAATGATTATAATTAATACAAACGTGTTTTCTTTGGCATAGTTATGTGTTGTGAAGGTGTAATATCGTAAAGTTGTGTTGATCATAGTGAAACGATATTGATTATTATATAATTGATTATTCTATAGAATGGCCCCGAGGAAAACAAACCCTTTGTCTGAGGCGGAAGTGGCCGCAATGATTGCTCGTCAACTACAAGCAGTGATACCAACAATTGTAACACAAGTCACTGCAGGCATACGTGCTAACAATACTGTTAATCAACCTACGAGCACCACCACGGCCACTGTTAATACACCTCCGCCGGACACTAATGTAGCCCCGGGTGTTACTACCCCGGTGAATACTGATAATGTCATAAATAATAATAACACTCTCCCAACTATGAATGTCACTGGGAACCCAGAACCTGTTGTGCACCCTGATAATATCCCGAACCCTGTACCGGTTGTTAACACAACTAACAATAATAATAACCGAGAGCCCCCGCGTCAGGAGTACTCATACAAACAATTTACATCATGTAAACCGATTGAGTTTAAGGGTATTGAAGGACCTAGTGGACTGGTCAAATGGATAGAAAAGACCGAATCAGTAATTAATATCAGTGAGTGTCCACCGAACCGCGTGGTCAAATATGCTACCAGTATGTTTCTAGACCAAGCGCTGATGTGGTGGAACACGGTAGTCCAAATAAGGGGACAAGATGTTATTAATCGTATGTCATGGACTGAATTAAAAACGCTCATGCTAGAGCATTTTTGACCTAAAAGTGAGATTCAGAGGTTGGAACACGAGTTATAGAATCTGCAAATGAAAGGAGCGGACCATGTGGGATACACGAATCATTTTAACGAACTGTCCCGCTTAGTTCCGTGGTTAGTTACACCGGAAGCGAAACGAATAGAACGTTATATCTGGGGACTGACCCCTGCTGTGAGAAGTATAGTGAATTCAGTTGCCCACCCGACATTAGAAAGTGCGGTATCTCAAACGGGTGTCGTTACTTTTGATCTGATGAGAAGTGGAGTGATAAGGTTGCCAGGTGAAACAACAAGTTTAAAACGAACTGATTATGGGACAAGAATACAAGGAAACCCTCAGAACAAACGGGCTCGTCCGAATACCCGAAGTTATGCCATGACCAGTTCTAATGTAAAACAAGAGGCCTATAAAGGGACATTACCGAAGTGCAGAAGATGTAACTTTCATCATGTGGGTGATTGCAAACCGATCATTTGTCATAAGTGTGGAAGAACGGGACACTATGCCCCCAACTGTAGAACTCCCACCAACACTGTTAACCGTCCACCGCAATCAACTCAACTCCCTCGACCTCAACCAACCCGCCCACAACTCAACCAACAAACCCCACCTACCACGAACCTCCGTGCCTGCTATGAATGTGGCAGTACGGAACACTTTCGGAGATACTGCCCCAATTTGAACCCGGGTGCAGTGAGAAGGCAGAACCAAGCACAAGCATCAACCTCCAACGCAGCTAAGAGGCGCGCGTTTGTATTAGGACCGGGTGAAGCGCGTCATGATCCGAATGTGGTGACAGGTACATTCTTAGTTTCGGGTCAGTATGCTTCAGTTTTGTTTGATACGGGCACCGATAGAAGTTTCGTATCTGTTAACTTCTTACCTTTAGAAAATATGCCGGTTAGTGAACTAACAAAACCATATACTATAGAACTCGCTAACGGTAAGTCTATACTTGTTAACCGAATAGTCCGAGACTGTTTCCTTATCCTAAACGACCACCCATTCCTTATTGATTTAATTCCAGTAGAATTGGGAAGTTTCGATGTTATAGTCGGTATGGACTGGCTATCTAAGTATAAAGCTGAAATTGTCTGTAAGGATAAGACCGTTAGGATACCTCTTCCGAATGATGAAGCTATGATTGTTCAAGGTGAGAAATCTAGTACGGTACTACCTCTCATATCTCAACTTATGGCATTGAGATATTTACGCCAAGGTTGTACTTTATACTTGGCGAGTGTAACAGTTAAGGAACCCGAGGAAAAACGAATGGAAGACATCCCAGTGGTACACGAGTATTCAGATGTATTCCCCGATGAGTTGCCTGGTTTACCACCGACCCGACAAGTAGAATTCCGTATTGACTTGATACCAGGAGCAGCACCCATTGCTAAGGCACCTTATAGACTTGCGCCTTCTGAAATGCAAGAACTGTCCAACCAGTTACAAGAATTACTGGACAGGGGTTTTATTCGCCCTAGTTACTCACCGTGGGGAGCACCAGTGTTGTTTGTAAAGAAGAAAGACGGGAGTTTTCGAATGTGTATTGATTATCGGGAATTGAATAAAGTGACTATAAAGAATAGATACCCCTTACCTCGAATTGATGACTTGTTCGATCGGCTCCAAGGTGCGAAGTATTTTTCAAAAATTGATCTTAGATCTGGTTATCATCAAGTAAGAATTCAGGAAGAAGACGTGCCAAAAACAGCTTTCCGAACTCGGTATGGTCACTATGAATTTTTGGTTATACCGTTTGGGTTGACAAACGCACCTGCAGTGTTTATGGACCTCATGAACCGAGTTTGCAAACCTTACCTTGACAAGTTTGTGATAGTGTTTATCGATGACATTTTGATATATTCGAGAAGTAAGGAGGAACACGAACAACATTTGCGGGAAATCTTAAAATTATTGAGGCAAGAGAAGTTATACGCAAAGTTGTCCAAATGTGAGTTTTGGCTACAAGAAGTACATTTTTTGGGACACATTGTGAACCATCAAGGGATCCAAGTAGACCCAAGTAAAATTGAGGCCATTAAGAATTGGCAAGTGCCTAAGTCACCAAGAGAAATTCACCAATTTTTAGGACTAGCTGGGTATTATAGAAGATTCATTGAAAACTTTTCAAGTATTGCACAACCTCTAACCCTCCTAACTCAAAAAGATCGAGCATATGAATGGGGAGAAGAACAAGAAATGGCCTTCCAAACGTTAAAACAGAAGTTATGTGAGGCTCCAATATTAAGCCATCCAGATGGAACTGATGAACTGGTGGTATATTGTGACGCATCTCGTAAAGGTTTAGGATGCGTACTGATGCAAAGAAAGAAAGTAATAGCATATGCTTCCCGACAATTAAAAGTACATGAAAAGAATTATACGACCCATGATTTGGAATTGGGAGCAGTTATCTTTGCATTGAAGATTTGGAGACATTACTTGTATGGCACTAAATGTACCATCTATACTGATCACAAAAGCCTACAACACATATTTGATCATAAAGAGCTAAACATGAGACAAAGGAGATGGGTAGAACTGTTAAATGATTATGATTGTGAGATTAAATACCATCCGGGTAAGGCCAACGTAGTAGCCGATGCTTTAAGCCGAAAAGACAGAATCAGACCATTAAGGGTACGAGCACTCGGAATGATTGTTCAAAGTAGCCTAACCGAACAAGTTCGCGTTGCACAAGATGAGGCCTTGAAGGCAGACCAGCTAGAAAAAGAAGAACTACATGGAAATGAAAGGAATTTTGAGAAGAAAATTGATGAAGTATATTATTACAAAAACCGGGTCTGGATTCCAACACTTCATAAACTCCGAAAGCTGATACTTGATGAAGCACACAAATCCAAATATTCTATTCATCCAGGTACTGATAAGATGTATAAGGATGTTAAAGAATTTTACTGGTGGCCTGGTATGAAAAAGGATATAGCCGTGTATGTAAGTAAATGTGCAACATGTGCAAGGGTAAAGGCGGAATATCAAAAACCTTCGGGAATGTTACAACAACCCGAAATCCCACAATGGAAATGGGAACAAATTACCATGGACTTTGTGACACACCTTCCTAAAACTTCTCGAGGACACAACGCAATTTGGGTAATTGTGGATCGATTAACCAAATCCGCACACTTTATACCCATCCGTAACAACTACACCACCGAAAAACTCGCTCAAATTTACATTGATGAAATAGTATCTCGACACGGAGTACCTCTTTCGATTATTTCCGATCGAGACAGTCACTTTACTTCACATTTCTGGCAAGCAGTACAAGAAGCTTTGGGAACCCGAATCGACCTAAGTACGGCTTACCATCCCCAAACCGATGGTCAATCCGAACGAACCATCCAAACCTTAGAAGATTTACTTCGTGCTTGTGTACTGGACTTCAAAGGGAATTGGGATCAACACCTCCCGCTCATTGAATTCTCTTACAATAACAGTTATCACAGTAGTATACAAGCCGCACCTTATGAAGCTCTATACGGGCGAAAATGTAGATCACCACTATGTTGGACAGAAGTGGGTGATACTCAAATTTCAAGATCCGATTTAATTCAGGAAACCACCGATAAAATTCACCAGATTAAGCAAAAATTGAAAGCTGCCCGTGACCGACAAAAGAATTATGCCGATGTTCGCAGAAAACCGTTATCTTTTGAAATAGGTGATAAGGTATTTTTAAAAGTATCGCCATGGAAAGGTGTTATAAGATTTGGAAAGACTGGTAAACTAGCCCCGAGATACATCGGACCTTTTGAGATTGTCGCAAAAATTGGTCCCGTAGCCTACCGATTAAAACTACCCTTAGAACTGAGCACTATTCACGACGTGTTTCATGTATCGAATCTGAAAAAGTGTTTGACTGATGAAACGACAATAGTACCACTGGAAGATGTTCAGATCGACGAAAAGCTCAACTTCGTAGAAGAACCGGTAGAAATTGTAGACGGGAAAACCAAATAGTTACGACACAACAAAATTTCATTGGTAAAAGTTCGGTGGAATTCAAAACAAGGACCCGAATATACTTGGGAACGAAAGGACGAATTCCGAAAGAAATACCCACACCTGTTCCCTAGAAAACCGATGACACATTAAATTTCGGGGACGAAATTTCTTAACGGGGGGAGAATGTGACATTCATGACAAAACGAGGTACACTATATTCTTTACGTAACAAGTAAACGATAAATCGGTTAATTCGTAGTGCTTAAACGAGTAACCGACCGATACTAATTATGACCCATATACATACTGAGGGGTCATATACGAGTTATATATATGTTATAGAGGCTAACATATTGATATTTAGGCCCCGGTACGTTTAAAACTCTTTAAACGAAAAAGGTTTCGTTTATCGATACGCTATAAGCTTAAATGCAATCGTTAATATCAAAACAAGCATTGTAGCATCCGTTAAGCCGAAAAAGATTTATAAAACACTTATATGACATGTTCTAAGCAATCCGTGAAAATATTTTGGAATTTTACAACGAGTCAGTACGTTTTTCTTATTTTACAAAAATAAGCTGAAAAACACTCGTTTTTACGCTATTTCTTACACCCGAATTAATTTTCTTGCGAAAAACCGGACCCGAACTAAATTTGAAGTGAGCTTTTCATGTTTGGGCTTGTATGTATAATTTAATGGGCCAAAACAGCCCATTAAGGGCCTCTAAAGAATTCCGATCGGAACATATTAGCCACCAAACATCACACCTTTTTATAAACTTACATCCTAAGCTTTGTTATTCAATACAAAATACAACATATTTTGAAGTCCAGCAGCTCTAACCTCTGTTCTCTCAACTCCCTTTCAAAAACCCTAAGGTAAGATCAAATTCTATAAAGATTTAACAATGTTTGATGCATATAATTAACATATAAACATGTTTTAGTTAGTTTTAAACATGTTTAACCATCCAAAAACCCTAAAAATCAAGTAAAATTATGTTTTGATGTTAAACATGTTTACAAACCAGGAACATATACTTTTTTGGTCAAAAACGCGGATTAGAACATGAATACAACGTTTTTACGGTTAGAAAGTTCGGTTTGAACCCAAAACCGAAACCCTAATTATCAAGGTTGTTACATGGATGATTTATGCTTGGTTTGATGTTATATGATATGTAGATATACTGAGTTTGCAACCCGAGACCCGGAAAGTCGTTTAAGCTAGCAAAATTCATCGAAAACCGACAAGGTAAACCCGTAATACTCGTTTAGGGGCTGTTTAGTATTAGGTTGTGACGTGTTTGTTGTTAGCTTGTGAAAATTTGCAGGGACATTAGGGATCGTATAAATGAGTCCCTGTTCAAATTTGGTAATTTTTCGATAAACGGAGAATATTTGGTGAATTTATTCCCGTTTATGAGCGTTTATTTGGGAAAAATAGCTAAACATATTGAAAAATTATGAAACTTGGTTTTGGAGTTTGATATGGGATGGTAAGATCACTGGTAAAGTTTGGGAATCATTGGAAATGTCTAAGTATGGTTTGTGTAATCATGGCGTAACCGAATTTTAACAGCCGAAAAACGCACAAAAAGACATTTTGTCAAAAAATTTAGGTTCTGGAAATTTTGCAGGGGCTATGTAATAACATTGAGGTCATTGGTAAAAATTATCAGATCTTTCGGAGGTCGTTTGATATAAACGGGCCATTTATTACACGATTATAACCTATTAAATGAATTTTTATAAATAAATAATTAATCATAAAATTTCTGAAAATATTTTTATAAAATTCTCCATGTCTTAATGTATTTTTACAAAAATTTACATAATTTATATATAAGTGCATATTTAGTTATGATTAATCAAATATTTAAATTATAATTGTTTTAACGAAACCGGCAGTTTTGTGTTTAACGGACTGACTGGTATGTCAAAATGTCAAAAGTGGCCAAATATCATATTTTTGAATGATATTACTAGAAACGAACTTTTTACGAGAATTCCGGACAATTCGGGTGGATTGTGCGCGTTTTGTATAATCAAACACGTGTAAAAACGGAAACGAACCCTGCAATCAAACCAGACACCGAAACCTTAAAATTCTTTCATAAATCAAATTATTTTATCAATCAATATATTTACTTAAGTTTTATGTGATCTTACCTAATCCCGAAACGTATAAACGATCAACTGAGCTAGGCTCGGAAAACGGTGAAACTGAGCCAAATCCAATTTTAAACATTTCATAGTATACAACGTCACAATCTAAGACTATGGTCATGTTCTGGGCCTAACAGCTATACCCAGATTATCTATACAGCCCGACTTAGCTTGAACACTGTACTAGTAATAACGATACGATACCGTTTATAGGAATCAGGCTATAAACGAGACATCTGACTTATTGATACGTGATTTCTGTGCGAACTACGATAAGGTGAGTTTCACGACCCCCACTTTCTAAACTGTTTTACGAACTTTTGGGGTGAAAAGCATGTTTACATATACTGATATACTTGAAAACGTGTGATGATGTGGATTATCTAAGTACTAACACTTGACAAGTCCCCACAAACACAAGTGATTAACTTCGTGCCGGTGGCGTGTGGATAGTACTATCGGTTTGACAAACCCAACTGTGACAGAGCCGGTGGGGTAAGCCGGAACATATGTAAAACCAGTTGCACATTGTCATTATATATTTACATACTGCTATGTGGTGTTAGACATAGTACATACATGGGGCAAAATGGCTGTTAAATGCCAACAGGAGTGCATGGGCAGGAGAGGCCATGCAGTATAGCTCGTTTCGGTTTCACTTGTGGCTTAGTATAATACATCATACACAGACATATATACATACACACTGTAAACTTTACGAACTCGTGAACTGATTTCATTGATACTCGTGAAACTTGAAACTCACCAACTAGACGTAGTTGACCCGTTTTAACATGCTTTTCAGGTAAAGCAAAAGTGGAATGATTTGCTTACATGCTTGGTGTTAGGAAGAAAGTTGAATAGCTGTGAATAGACGCTGATATAATACTGTATAAGAAGCTCGTAAACCGGTTATGTGTTTTTCTCATCTAGTTTGTAAACTTAGTACCAACCCATGTATTATGATGTAAATTAGTTTATGAATTTCTTTATAAACAATGTTGTTGATACCAGTGTTATCTGTTACATCCCCGTATTACGCTTCCGCAACTACCTAGTCGGGGTGTGACAGAAGTCATGTTCAAAACATAAATATCATTTGATCGAGGAGACCGCATAACAACCATGTCTCCTGGAATGACATATCCTGGTTTGAGTATTATGCACTCCTTGTTTGGAAATACCGTAGTGCACTTCTTGTCACAAATTTGAGACACGCTCAACAAATTGTGATCCACTTTATCACAATAATTAACATTCTCAAATGTAATATGACCATTTGCACATCTCTTTCTTTTGTAATCATTACCCCAGAATTAACCGCGAAAGCGACATAACCACCTTGAATATTCTTGACATTTGTTAGTACGTTGATGTTGCCGGTAATATGACAAGAACATCCACTATCCATAATCCATTTTTCACCAGATATAGTCTTGGATGAACTCCGCGCATCGAGGTTAATTGATTAGTTAAAAAAGGCATCCAATGCCTCAGTCTTGGGCACCTCTTTAATTTCACACGAAGAGTTAACTTTGATTGAATCCAAATGTTGTTTAGCTGCCGATAAATAAGTCAGAGGCTTTTTCGACCTTCGTCTCAAGTATGCAGCTTGAACTACATTTGTGTTCACATTCTTACAAATTGGTTCCGTAGGAACAAATTTGGGTTTTAAATTAACTTTGCTTTCATCAACATGAATCACTTTGCGTGGATTCACATTTAAAAACATAATGTGAGTCTCATCATCACAAGACATGGGTCTTTTCATAATTTCCTTAATCAAAGGAACGAGTTTGGCTTATTCCCTGATAAACGGATGAAGATTCTGTGATTTCTTCACTCCAAAGTTTCTTACAACATGACCACGATCACCGCATAAAAAACATGTTCTCATATCAATGAATGTGCATTGTTTTTTGACGAAAACTGATGTAGTTGAATATTGATGAGAAACTTAAGGAGCATGCACTTCGTTCAAATCATCAAACGTAACGGATTTCTTTTTCATGTAAAAATCAAGATTTGAACAATTAGAATAACTTTGCAAAGTGTCAGTTCCAGTTGAATTAACAAATTGAACTTTCATAACAGATTTTAACAATTGTTTTGCTTTAACCAATGGATCTGTTGGGTTTGTTACCTTAGATTTAGCAAATGCATGCTCAAGATCTTGTATTTTTGAAGTTTCATTGTTAAAGACACTCTCAATCAATTCTGGTTTGATCAAATTAAGTGGAATGTCTTTCTCAGTGAATACCTTGCTAAGACCTTTTAACTTAAACACACGACCGATATTTTCATTATAAGGAACTGGGTTGATGAAATGCATCAAATTAGTGTAAGAAAATTTTGGTTTTTCTGATTTCTTAGCCTTATCTTTAAGTGTCTTAGACTCTTTTATTTTTTATGTATTTGAACCATACACAGCTTGTTCAAATTCATGAGGTTCACTCAAAATGTGATTTGAACGTGGAATATTCGACTATTGTTGTACAATTTTAGGTTCAACTACATCCTCAATAATGACTTTCTCAACAAAGACTTTGTTACTTTGTATATGTGGTTCTTGAGTTGAAGAATTTTCTTTGTCATTTTGTTTTGATTTCTCCACAAGAACAAATGGTTCACTAACAACCTCTTTCTTTCCCCCAAAAGGATTTTGGGAATAGTCATCATGTAATGGTGGAGGAATTTCAACAAAACCTAAATCATTTTTAGAACCTTTTTGTTTACCAGATACGTCAATAATTTCATTTAAAAGAAATGATGAATTTTTAAAATTGCGTGACTTGCTTTTCAATTCTAGAACCTCATTCTCTAGTTAGGTTATCTTAGATCTTTGTTTGAGAATTTCTTGAAATTGTTTTTCATTAATGGTCATTTTCACTGATAGTTCTGCTTTCAGATCTTGATTACTTACAGACAATCCCTCAATCTTGTCTTTAGATTTCTTTTTTGTTTCTAGCGATTGTCTATATGTATCCATGATTGAAGCAAGTTCTTTTAGTAGTGAATCATTTTGAACATTAATTAAATAAATTTTTGATTTGAATGTGTCACAATTAGAACAAGACACAGGATCTAATAAATTAACAGAAACAGATGAAGAACAAACCTCGTCAATTTTTTCCATGCAAGAAACTGTAGTCGTTTTCATTTTGCAAGAAACATCTTAATCTAATTCGGTGTCAGCTTCACTTTCAAAAGTTAATCACACTCCACTTGCATCTTGAAAGTTTTCAGATTGTTCAAACACTGCTAGATTTTCTTGACCTCATTTCCCAGCAATGGTTGATTCCAATCTATCCCTTCAACTATGAGTAGAGCTAGTGATCCCAAAGCTTTTGAAGCATCTCCTCCAGAAGGTTTATCTTTCACCTCAGTAAAAGTCTATCATGAAATTCTTTCTTGAGAACAGGGACCATTATATTCCTTCTTTGGTTTATCAAATTCCTATGCAAAATGACCAAATTCTTGGCAATTGTAACATTTAACCTTCAACTTGTGAAAACCAACTCTTTTTTTCAAGGATGGTAAATCTTTGCCAGTTCGTTGCATAAACTTCTTCACCTTTCGTACATTCATAGCCATGTTCCACTTAAGATCCATTAACTCTAGATCATCTGGATCAATTAATCATAATCTTCATCAGTCAAATCACTTGAAGCAATCTTACTTCCCACCAAGTTTTCATAAGATGTCATGTGTAACACCCCGTAACCGCAGCGGAAACGTAAACGGGATGCAACAGACACGTCTGATATCAACAGCATTGCTTATAAAAAAAACACCACTACATTAATTTAAACGTATTACATTGTTCCAAGTTTCGTTACCGTCTAGGCGTTATCACATAAGTTTTACCGATAGTACATTAACATATTTAATACAAAATATAGATCCTTAATCTTCCACAAAATAGCACACATCATCAAGCACGTATCACTCATTCCAATTTGGGTGTACCTAGAAAGCATGTAAAGAAAACGGGTCAACTACGAATAGTTGGTGAGTTTCACAAATTTAAGTAAACCAGGACAAATCATTATAATAATCATAAATTAGCGATGTAATTATGCTGAGCCCACAAGTGAAACCTCTGTTAACCCAGAAGCACACCCAAAACCCCTGGGGACACTGTTAACCCAGAAACACATTTAATAACCTCTGGGGACACTGTTAACCCAGAAACACATCTAATAACCTCTGGGGACACTGTTAACCCAGAAACGCATTTAATACCCTCTGGGGACACTGTTAACCCAGAATCCCATTTAATAACCTCTGGGGACACTGTTAACCCAGAACACTGTTTCGGGCCTTACAATTTTTAGCAACTCAGACAATTACCATCTTAGTACATTACCGTACGATTCTCGTACAACAAACATTATATAAATACATTCATTTCCATGCGATCAGCATGTAGTTAAACATTTTGATAGAAACATGCTTTCCGCCCCGGGAAATACTTAAAACAGTTCAGTAAAAAGGGGCTCGTGAAACTCACCTTCTCGTGAGTCAGTATGTAATACAGTGAACAGCTATGAGCCTGAATCTGTAATATGATACCTAAGTCGTTACTATACAATTTCCATAAATTAAATCCGTGTCAACCGGTACATCTGGGGACACTGTTAACCCAGTACTGTACTCGATCCGGGGACAATGTTAACCCAGAGACACTTCTCAGGACTCAGATTGTGATATCTCTTAGAGTTTATCCGTTAAAATTATTATTATTATGTTTCCCCCGTTTTGCGTGCCTAGCACGGTTATCCGTTCTTATGTTTCAAAAATGAGTTTGGTCGCACACGACCCGAAAATAGTGTTTGACTGATTTTTTAGTTAAAGCCGTGAATTTAGAGCTCGGTTTAGACGCCCCGTTTGGCCGCGGGACCCGTTTCCGTTTTTAGGGTGCCGGAAACTGTTATTTCGGATAAAAATACCCAAATCATCCGAATTATTTTCGGATGATTTATTTTTACTTGATTAACTTAGTTTCATGAAAATGGTTCATTTTTAAGGTTTTTATACACCAGTCAGCTCGCTTAGGCGAACTTTGCCGGTTTACGCGTTTTAAGCTTTAAAAGTTTGTTTTTATGTTCTTTTTAGCACAAATAATTATCCGTTTAGTCTCGGATCTTGAAATTTTGCACAAATCACTTTTTGACAGTAAGGAATTTTATAAAAATATTTCCAGAATTAATTTTTATATTTAACATTTATTTATCTATTTTTAAACGTCATTTAAACACCAAATATATCGAAAATACCAAACGACCTTAGAAAAATCCCAAATTTTTCTGAGATGACCCCTGCCATCCACATAGTTCCCTGTAATTTTTCCAGAACCAAAATCTCATTTATCATGCCATTTTCACCAAAACCGAGCTAGAAAACCCTAGAACTTGTTTTACCGAAAAGGCTACTTAGACTTCTCCAACGGATCTGAAATTTTGTGTGTCACTTTTACATGTTATAAAAAGCTTATCTGGAATTTTCCAGAATTTTTCATGATGTTTAGCTATTTTTCACCATTTTTAGCCAAAACCGAGCATTAAATTCTCCAAATATTCATCCTTTGTCCAAAAATTACCAAATTTTCACAAATCTCATATTTTCATGTGTAGATCATCTCTGTGAAATTTCATGACCCAACTCTAAGTCTATAACAATCTGTCCAAATCATATAAATCATACGAAAAACCAAACTACCTTGTGTTTCTAGCTTTAGATCGCCAAGATCTTGCTTTCTAGCCTTTGCTAGCAACTAGATATAACACCTACAAGCACCATAACACCACACCAAGCAAGTTACACCCACAATCACGCCATTTCTTTCATGGTTTCGGTTAAGACATCAAAACAAAGATTTTAACCGTAAAAATTCGTTTTTGACTCTTTTAACTCCTTTCTTGGACCAAGATCCCTTGTATAACTTGTATACATCACTTGATCATGCAAGAATCGGTTTCATCTCGGGTTTTCACCCATTTTTCATTTGAAACCTCATTTTCTTGTAAATGACTCGAGAAAAGAAGATGAACACGACTATAATCCGATCTTTACCTCGGTTTCTTGGTATAAATCAAAGGAAGTTGGATGAATGTTGAAGAGAGGATGATGAGGATTGTTGTTTGAGAAGTAAAAAAAATAACAAGGATAAGGGGTTTTACCCCCTATATCCGATCGGAACCCCAAAAGGGGTGGGGTGGGGCCCACTCCTTCATTCTTGGCCACACATTCGGATTGTGTAATCCGGATAATGTTGTGGATAATTTGTTTCAGTTTGTTTTTCGGTTAAACGTTTAATTCGGCTTAAAACGAGGCTAAAACGGTCGTATTCGGCTTAAAAAAAAGAATTTATATAAACCGATTTAAAGACTTTAAAAACTTAAACCATGACATGTATTAACTTAAAACGTCATATTATTAATGATTGCGCATCTTTTTCGGCTTGATCGATCGTCTCTTGCTTGGTTTGATATTAAAGGTTTCGTTTAACGTACCGACGAACCATTAAATCGAAATCCTTTTTCTGTGCTATAACTCACTTATCCCGAAGCTTTAATACTTCGTAAACCTTAGTAAACATCATATATTTCGTCTATAATGTAATCCCCGATTCGTTCGGGTTTCAATAACCGTTCATCGGTTAATCGTGATTCCAATACGACTAGCTGTACATTCGAGTATAATTCGTACTGTGAATCTTATATACTCGTATAAACACATTATAATTCATATATTCAGTATTAAATAACACATAAATGGTATATTCCGGCTAGGGTATACCTGAATTTGCCGGAATCGTTACATTCTCCCCCCGTTACAAAAATTTCGTTCTCGAAATTTTACGCGTCGACTACCTCCTTTTGAGGAAATAGGTAGGGGTATTTCTTTCGAAATTCGTCTTTTCGTTCCCAAGTATATTCTGGGCCTCGTTGCGAATTCCATCTAACTTTGACCAACGAGATCTTATTGTGTCTAAGTTGCTTGATTTTCCCGTCCACTATTTCTATGGGTTCCTCTACGAAATTAAGCTTATCACTTATTTGGACACCCTCTAAGGGTAACACCGATGTCTCATCCGACATACACCTTTTCAAGTTCGACACGTGAAACACATTGTGAACTGCACTCAGTTCATCAGGCAGTTCTAATCGGTATGCTACAGGACCGATTTTTGCAGTAATGTCGAATGGTCCAATGTATCTAGGGGCTAACTTCCCCGCCTTTCCAAATCTGACTACTCCTTTCCAAGGTGATACTTTCAAATACACTTTATCACCTTTCTCAAATGATAACGGTTTTCTACGGGTATCGGCATAACTCTTCTGCCGATCCCGTGCGGCCTTCAGATTGTTCTTAATTTCAAGGATTTTGCTGGTCGTTTCCTGGACCAGATCTGATCTAATTACCTGTGTGTCGCCCACTTCAGTCCAGCAGAGTGGTGATCGGCACTTCCGTCCATACAATGTTTCGTAAGGTGCTGCCTTTATACTGCGATGGTAACTGTTATTATAGGAAAATTCAACGAGTGGGAGATGTTGATCCAAATTTCCCTTAAAATCCAGTACGCACGCACGAAGCAAGTCCTCCAGGGTTTGAATGGTCCTCTCGGACTGACCATCGGTCTGAGGGTGGTAAGCTGTGCTTAGATCGATACGCGTTCCCAACGCTTCTTGGACAGCTTGCCAAAGATTGGAGGTGAAATGGCTATCCCGATCGGAGATGATCGAGATCGGTATACCATGACGAGACACAATTTCATTTATATAAATCTGCGCAAGTCTCTCAGTGTTATAATTATTTCTAATCGGAATAAAATGTGCCGATTTGGTTAATCGATCCACGATTACCCAAATTGCATCATGTCCTCGGGACGTCTTGGGGAGATGTGTCACAAAATCCATCGTGATCTGCTCCCACTTCCATTCAGGAATTTCCGGTTGTTGTAACATTCCCGAGGGTTTCTGGTGCTCCGCCTTAACCCTCGCACAAGTCGTACACTTACTGACGTACGTGGCTATATCCTTTTTCATACCCGGCCACCAGTAGAATTCCTTCACATCCTTGTACATCTTATCCGATCCCGGATGTATGGAATATTTCGATTTATGCGCTTCGTCCATGATTAATTCACGAAGGTCATGGAGGGTCGGGATCCAAATCCGATTTTTGAAATAGAGCATTTCGTCCACGCGCTGTTCGAAACTCTTCTCGTTACCGTAAAGTCCCTCTTTTTCCAATTGTTCCTCTTTCAACGCCTCGCGTTGAGCGACTCGAACCAGGTCAGAAAGGTTCGACTGGACTATCATCCCCAGCGCTCGCACACGCAATGGTTTAACTCGATCTTTCCTACTCAAGGCATCGGCTACGACGTTAGCCTTGCCGGGGTGATAACGGATGTCACAGTCATAGTCGCTTAACAACTCGACCCATCTTCGTTGCCTCATATTCAGTTCTTTCTGATCGAATATGTGTTGCAAACTTTTATGATCGGTGAAGATGGTGCACTTTGTACCGTAGAGATAATGTCTCTAGATTTTAAGTGCGAAGATAACCGCTTCCAGTTCTAAGTCATGAGTAGTGTAATTTTTCTCGTGTACTTTTAATTGTCGAGAAGCATAGGCTATAACCTTATTATTCTGCATCAACACGCATCCTAACCCTCTACGGGATGCGTCACAATACACGACAAAACCATCGTTTCCGTCGGGGAGACTTAAGATCGGCACTTGGCACAATCTTTGTTTTAGCGTTTGAAACGCCGTTTCCTGCTCTTCTCCCCATTCATACTTTCGATCCTTTTGAGTCAGAAGGGTTAAAGGTTGGGCGATGCTGGAAAAGTTCTCTATAAATCGACGATAATATCCAGCTAAGCCTAAGAATTGGCGGATTTCCTTTGGAAATTTAGGGGCTTGCCAATTCTTAATTGCTTCAACCTTACTCGGATCAACGTGTATTCCTTGATGGTTTATAACGTGACCAAGGAATTGCACTTCTTGTAACCAGAAGTTACACTTGGAGAACTTTGCATACAAGTTCTCCTGATTAAGAAGCTCTAAAATTAATCTTAAGTGTTGCTCGTGCTCTTCTTTACTATTCGAGTATATCAAAATATCGTCAATAAACACGATGACGAATTTGTCGAGATAAGGTTTACAGACTCGATTCATGAGGTCCATGAACACTGCCGGCGCATTTGTTAGCCCGAAAGGCATAACTAAGAACTCATAATGGCCGTAACGAGTCCGGAATGCGGTTTTTGGGATATCCTCCTCTTGAATTCTAACCTGATGGTATCCCGATCTAAGATCAATTTTTGAGAAGTAGCTCGCACCTTGTAGTTGGTCGAACAGGTCGTCAATTCGGGGAAGAGGGTATCTATTTTTGATTGTTAATTTGTTCAATTCCCTGTAATCAATGCACATTCTAAGGCTCCCGTCCTTCTTTTTCACGAATAGTACAGGTGCACCCCACGGGGAATAACTGGGACGTATAAATCCTTTATCCAACAATTTTTGCAACTGGTTGGATAATTCTTGCATCTCGGATGGTGCAAGTCGGTAGGGCGCCTTAGCAACAGGGCCAGCTTGAGGTAATAAGTCGATTCTGAATTCGACCTGTCGGGTTGGCGGTAATCCAGGAAGTTCTTCTGGGAAAACTTGTGGAAATTCGCGCACCACTGGAATATCATCCACTCGTTTCTCCTCAGAATCTGTGGCCGTCAAACTTGCAAGATACGCCACACATCCCTGGCGTATATATTTTAACACCTTGAGGTGGGATATAAACGGTATCATATTGCCTGACTTTTCTCCTTGCACTAATACCTCTTCGTCATCCGACACCCGGATCTTGACGATTTTCTTTTCACAGTTTATTTCTACTTTGTTACGTGCTAAGCAATCCATTCCCACTATCACGTCAAAACTACCCAATTCTACCGGTAACAAATCAATCGGAAGGGATTGATTGTTCAGAATAAAAGGGCAATTCCGAACTATTTGATTAACTAACATGGTTTTACCGTTAGCGACTTCTACGGTATAAGGTTCTATGGTTTCACCAATTGGAAGGTTTGCTATCGATAGAAACTTAACGGAGACAAAACTTATGTCGGCACCCGTATCAAATAATACAGAAGCGTAATGGTCAGAGACGAGGAATGTACCTGTCACTACGCTGGGGTCCTGGCGTGCTTCGCTCGTCCCCATCACGAATGCTCGGCCTCTCGCCGGATTGGACGACGATGCCTGACCCGTGGTTTGCCTCCCGTTTCCTCCCTGGTTCAGTTTCGGACAGTGTCTTTTGAAGTGATCCGTGCTGCCGCATTCATAGCAAGCACGGCTGGTGGTCACCATTTGGTTTCCTTGCGGGTTTTGCTGTCGGGCTGGTTGGGTCTTAAATGGCTGCGCACGGATAGGTTGCGGTTGTCGGTTCAGGTTGTTCAGGTTTGTCCTACATCTCGGTGCGGAGTGCCCTTCCCTGCCACACCGATGGCACACTACCACCCTGCACTCGCCACCATGTTGGTAACCGCATTTCCCACACCTGGGAAACGTCCTTGTCTGCGGTTCCTGCCTTCCGCCCGAACTAGTCATGGCGTAGTTCTGGGCAGAGGGCCTAGCACGTTTATTTTGCTGCTTTTCCTGGATCCTATGGTCATGTGTACCCCGCTTTCCCCCAGCGGATTCTCCTGCCACCTTCAGTGACCCGCTCCTTACGAAATCATACGTGACGATACCAGCTTGCGTCACCGCACCCTCATACGTCTGGTGTCCCCCAGAATTGACTATACTCCTTACAACTGGAGTTAGCCCCCAAATATAACGCTCAACCCTCTTCGACTCTGGGGTGACCAACCATGGTACCAATCGCGACAACTCATTAAACCGGTTCGTATAACCCAAATGGTCTGCCCCCTGCATCTCCAGGTTCCACAATTCATTTTCTAATTTCTGCAATTCGTTTTTCGGGCAGAAATGTTCCAGTACAAGAGCCTTGACCTCTGTCCAGGTCATGCGGTTTGTCGCCGCCTGACCCCGGGTCTGCACTATCGTGTTCCACCATGTCAAGGCATGGTCCGTGAATGTGCAGGTGGTGTACTTAACAACACAATCCTCGGGGCAGTTGCTGATGTTCACAACTGATTCTATTTTCTCGATCCACTTAACCAACCCATTTGGCCCTTCAGACCCGCTAAACTCTAGGGGTTTGCACAACATAAAGTCTTTGATCGAACATCCCCTGGATGCAGGAATCGGTTCAGTACGGTTCGTCTCTACAATAGGTATAGGGCCATTACTGTCCGTAACGACCACCCTAGGCGGTGCGTCATTACTCGGAATCGTGTTATCGTTCTGTGGAGAATTAGCATTTTGTTCCCCGTCATTATTGGTGGTCGTTTGATTGCTCGGAGGGGTTGGATTGGTCGAATTGTTAATACTGGCGGCGATGCATGATACTATATCCGTTATCGCCGACTCTAACTGTTGAGCAATCAAACGGCTCACATCTACTTTCGACATTTGAGCTGATCGTTTTGGTGCCATTCTACACAACATCAAGAAAATACATGTAATTAATACAAATTCCAATCATAAAACACAACACACATTCCATTCATTAATAAACATTAGTACATATTACACAAACATCCGTTCACATTACTTCCCTGTCACCATTACATAGGTTAAGTTTTCATACATAGGGCCTATGTCGGCATCATCTCGACATAACCCGCAATGGGTCAGTGCTTGAATGATACCCAAAAGTATCTATAATGATATACCCCAAAAGAGACCCCCTAAGGGCCAGTGGTTGTATTATAACTATCCAAGATTCACTCTATGTTAGCATCACCACTAACTGCTTACACAGAGTATCAAAAAGCGGTCCATGACTTCTACCATCCTAACACAACTAAACACGGTGGTATACCAACCCCACCAACACAGCCACCAACACCACCATCACGGCCAACATACCCCGGATCCGCGTCTCCATCCGGCCGATCATCCACTGGGAGTATGAGCACTCCCTCTTCAACTGCGCAATCGCATACTGGTGGTCCAGTATGCAGTCCCCCAGATACATCCGCCTCTGCACTCCCACTGTCAAGGCGGCGGAGTGCTCATTCACCTGCTCGGTGAGAACTCGAAGCCATGCCGCCGCGTCCCTTTCCTGCCTAGGGAGACCCCACACAGGTGGAGTCACAGGCTCGGGCTGGGAGCGGGAGGACTCGCCCCGACGGGTAGCAGGTCTGGGTGGGGGAGAGGTCGGTGGAACATGCGGGACACTGATCCGTGCCGTGAGGCGGGGTCCGAATCCGGGAGGGATAGGGGCGGCCTGTGGTGCGGGTGGGGTGGGGGATCTGGCAATCCTGACTGGGGAGGACTGGCTAGAGCTCCTACGACTAGCCTCGCTAGGCTCAGAGCTGGATGATATGTGTAGACTCCCAGAGTTCCCGGAGCTGATTTCCTCCGGGTCCTCCTCCACCGATAAACTAGGAGTTCTCGACATTCTTACCTGCACACAAGTTAATCAAACATATAGTTCTTTTCATAGTCTAAACCATAATCAAATTAATATACACTTACTTATACAACTTGACCACCTAACAATATTATCATATATTTGCACATATGTTGCCAATTTTACCTATTAAAGTCCCCCGTGACTTCCCCTGAATTCCCTCGTGCAGACAAGTCTGTTATTATGTTCCGGACCATAATAACTCACTTGTCCATCCAAGTTCATCCAGATCTCGTCACAATAAATTATTAGTTGATATTCAGATCCTATAACACTTGAGCTACTGGTTATATTTTAGGTATCTTTTAAAGACATCCTAATTCTTTATAACCAATGGCTCTGATACCAAGTTCTGTAACACCCCGTAACCGCAGCGGAAACGTAAACGGGATGCAACAGACACGTCTGATATCAACAGCATTGCTTATAAACAAAACACCACTACATTAATTTAAACGTATTACATTGTTCCGAGTTTCGTTACCGTCTAGGCGTTATCACATACGTTTTACCGATAGTACATTAACATATTGAATACAAAATATAGATCCTTAATCTTCCACAAAATAGCACACATCATCAAGCACGTATCACTCATTCCAATTTGGGTGTACCTAGAAAGCATGTAAAGAAAACGGGTCAACTACGAATAGTTGGTGAGTTTCACTAATTTAAGTAAACCACGACAAATCATTATAATAATCATAAATTAGCGATGTAATTATGCTGAGCCCACAAGTGAAACCTCTGTTAACCCAGAAGCACACCCAAAACCCCTGGGGATACTGTTAACCCAGAAACACATTTAATAACCTCTGGGGACACTGTTAACCCAGAAACACATCTAATAACCTCTGGGGACACTGTTAACCCAGAAACGCATTTAATACCCTCTGGGGACACTGTTAACCCAGAATCCCATTTAATAACCTCTGGGGACACTGTTAACCCAGAACACTGTTTCGGGCCTTACAATTTTTAGCAACTCAGACAATTACCATCTTAGTACATTACCGTACGATTCTCGTACAACAAACATTATATAAATACATTCATTTCCATGCGATCAGCATGTACTTAAACATTTTGATAGAAACATGCTTTCCGCCTCGGGAAAATACTTAAAACAGTTCAGTAAAAAGGGGCTCGTGAAACTCACCTTCTCGTGAGTCAGTATGTAATACAGTGAACAGCTATGAGCCTGAATCTGTAATATGATACCTAAGTCGTTACTATACAATTTCCATAAATTAAATCCGTGTCAACCGGTACATCTGGGGACACTGTTAACCCAGTACTGTACTCGATCCGGGGACAATGTTAACCCAGAGACACTTCTCAGGACTCAGATTGTGATATCTCTTAGAGTTTATCCGTCAAAATTATTATTATTATGTTTCCCCGTTTTGCGTGCCTAGCACGGTTATCCGTTCTTATGTTTCAAAAATGAGTTTGGTCGCACACGACCCGAAAATAGTGTTTGACTAATTTTTTAGTTAAAGCCGTGAATTTAGAGCTCGGTTTAGACGCCCCGTTTGGCCGCGGGACCCGTTTCCGTTTTTAGGGTGCCGAAAACTGTTATTTCGGATAAAAATACCCAAATCATCCGAATTATTTTTGGATGATTTATTTTTACTTGATTAACTTAGTTTCATGAAAATGGTTCATTTTTAAGGTTTTTATACCCCAGTCAGCTCGCTTAGGCGAACTTTGCCGGTTTACGCGTTTTAAGCTTTAAAAGTTTGTTTTTATGTTCTTTTTAGCACAAATAATTATCCGTTTAGTCTCGGATCTTGAAATTTTGCACAAATCACTTTTTGACAGTAAGGAATTTTATAAAAATATTTCCAGAATTAATTTTTATATTTAACATTTATTTATCTATTTTTAAACGTCATTTAAACACCAAATATATCGAAAATACCAAACGACCTTAGAAAAATCCCATATTTTTCTGGGATGACCCCTGCCATCCACATAGTTCCCTGTAATTTTTCCAGAACCAAAATCTCATTTTTCATGCCATTTTCACCAAAACCGAGCTAGAAAACCCTAGAACTCGTTTTACAGAAAAGGCTACTTAGACTTCTCCAACGGATCTGAACTTTTTTGTGTCACTTTTACATGTTATAAAAAGCTTATCTGGAATTTTCTAGAATTTTTCATGATGTTTAGCTATTTTTCACCATTTTTAGCCAAAACCGAGCATTAAATTCACCAAATATTCATCCTTTGTCCAAAAATTACCAAATTTTCACAGATCTCATATTTTCATGTGTAGATCATCTCTGAGAAATTTCATGACCCAACTCTAAGTCTATCACAATCTGTCCAAATCATATAAATCATACGAAAAACCGAACTACCTTGTGTTTCTAGCTTTAGATCGCCAAGATCTTGCTTTCTAGCCTTTGCTAGCAACTAGATATAACACCTACAAGCACCATAACACCACACCAAGCAAGTTACACCCACAATCAAGCCATTTCTTTCATGGTTTCGGTTAAGACATCAAAACAAAGATTTTAACCGTAAAAATTCGTTTTTGATTCTTTTAACTCCTTTCTTGGACCAAGATCCCTTGTATAACTTGTATACATCACTTGATCATGCAAGAATCGGTTTCATCTCGGGTTTTCACCCATTTTTCATTTGAAACCTCATTTTCTTGTAAATGACTCGAGAAAAGAAGATGAACACGACTATAATCCGATCTTTACCTCGGTTTCTTGGTATAAATCAAAGGAAGTTGGATGAATGTTGAAGAGAGGATGATGAGGATTGTTGTTTGAGATGTAAAAAAAATAACAAGGATAAGGGGTTTTACCCCCTATATCCGATCGGAACCCCAAAAGGGGTGGGGTGGGGCCCACTCCTTCATTCTTGGCCACACATTCGGATTGTGTAATCCGGATAATATTGTGGATAATCTGGTTCAGTTTGTTTTTCGGTTAAACGTTTAATTCGGCTTAAAACGAGGCTAAAACGGTCGTATTTCGGCTTAAAAAAAAGAATTTATATAAACCGATTTAAAGACTTTAAAAACTTAAACCATGACATGTATTAACTTAAAACGTCATATTATTAATGATTGCGCATCTTTTTCGGCTTGATCGATCGTCTCTTGCTTGGTTTGATATTAAAGGTTTCGTTTAACGTACCGACGTACCATTAAATCGAAATCCTTTTTCTGTGCTATAACTCACTTATCCCGAAGCTTTAATACTTCGTAAACCTTACTAAACGTCATATATTTCGTCTACAATGTAATCCCCGATTCGTTCGGGTTTCAATAACCGTTCATCGGTTAATCGTGATTCCAATACGACTAGCTGTACATTCGAGTATAATTCGTACTGTGAATCTTATATACTCGTATAAACACATTATAATTCATATATTCAGTATTAAATAACACATAAATGGTATATTCCGGCTAGGGTATACCTGAATTTGCCAGAATCGTTACATCATGAACGCACAAAGAAAATAAAATTCTGCTCAGCTTCCTTCATGTTTACATTCGGTGGAGCAATGAAAACATTTGAGGCTGATCTATTAGAATTATCAGTAGGACCAGATGCCATGAAACACACATTTGGATCACTATATGAAGATGGTCCTTCTTGTGAGTTTTGAGTAAGAAATGCATTAAGAGCATTCCCAATGGGTTCTCCATATCCATCTTTATTTCTAAAATTTAGAAAAAACATCCACATAGTCATTCCAACCCATTCACTATCTCCAAACTCCATATCTAAATTTTATTGAAATGCTATAAGAAGCCTCCAAATTTAGAGTGTTCCACGATACTCCATTTCCATCTATCCTTCTATAAATTATATTAGAAATCATTTTATATTGAAAATAATAACAAGACAAATGAATATAGAGATGGTAATGGAGAATGGGTTGGTGGAGGTTATTAGAAAATGATGTATAAATTAAAGAAATTATGTTTTTTAGTTAAATTACAGATGGAGATAGAGAACCCATTGGGAATGCTCTATTTGGAGCAGCAGTACTACTCAAAGGCAAACAATCTCCATATAATGTCAGATCTTGGGTTTCTTTTGATGACTTTTGACATTTCAAGTCATACTTTCTATCTTCAATCTTCTGCATAAATTCCATTGTAGTAAGATCTTCATTCTTGAATATATTATTTTCTTTAAGTACCATAAGAAGCATTGAGTAAGAACTTGGAAGAGAATTTTTCACAGTATCAATATTATTAACTTCAGTTGGTTCCATTTTTAACTTATTTATCTCAGCTATAAGATGATTAAATCTCGTAAGCATTTCTTCCACAGTCTCCCCTTTCAACAAGTTAAAATTTTGAAACTGAAATATTAACCTCACCTTTTTTACTTACTTCAGTATTACCCATACTTCTCAATTTAATGTGTTGAAACAAAGATGCACAAATTTTAATACTCCCCACTTGATGGAAAATATTGTCAGGTAATGCCTTTGGAGTACTGAGAAAAAGCCTTTGGAGTAATACCATCTGTTGCATTACCAACCATGGGTACAATGTAAACATCGTCAAGTCATCTTGAACAATTAGGGTGAACAGATCCTAAATGTGTTCTAAATTGTGTTTCCCATATAGAAAAATCTCTAAATTTCATTAAACGTTGGCATTTAAAATGAGATCCAGCCTCAGCATCGAGATGTAACATTTGATGCATCAACACGTTCTAAGAAGCCAGTGCATAATAACCAGCCATATTAAGCAAATAAAAGTTTAAACTTAACAATATTCAAACTTAAAGGGTTAAAATGAAAATTATGTAATGAATGGGAAGACGAATGAAGTATGGTTGTTGACGAATGATGAACAATTACGATTGAGTATGAAAAATGAACAGTGACGAATGCGTAACACGATTAACTTACCGAATAGCTGACAAATGGGTTGACGAATGGTATGATTAAAGACTGACAAATGGGTTGACAAATGTTATTAAGAATGGGTTGACGAATAACGTAACGGTTGACTTTGTAGTGAATGAGTTACTGTGAAGAATGAGTGTTCATGGATGACGAATGAGTGAAGACGAATGAACTTTATAAAACAAATAGCTGATAACGAATCAGCTAAAGTAGCGAAGGAGTTTGTTATTATGTTGTAACAAACTTAAAACGTGGCACGAATAAGTTATACTTTAATAACTAATGAGCATGAAACATATAATGAATGACTAAATCCATTATAACGAATGTTCATATGAATCTTCAAATCTTCAAACAAATTTCCAGATCTGGAAATTTTCCAGATTCAAATAACGAAACAGACAATCACAAATCTATGGATTTCTTAATCAATACCTAATCAAATTGCACAAACCATAGCTTAAACAACTCGTAATCGTCCCGCGGACAAATCCAAACCAATCCTAAACACTAAACTCGATTCAAACCCAATCAAAAATCCAATAAATCACAAAACAGACACCTCTATTCCGTTTATGATCAAATTCAAATCAAATCCATTCTTAACTCCCACAATAATCCCAATCAATCACTATGAACCTCACAAAACAAAATCCGAACCCAATTACAGTCAATTCAACATAAAATTAGTAGTCATAAGTGTAACCATCGGTGTACTGGGTGAAGTAGTCATACCCGTTGTCTGTTGAGTAGATACAGTAGGAGCAGCCAGAGTAGTCACCACAACCCTTGGAACTTCTGGTTGTGGTTACTGTAATTCAACACCAGAACCCCTTCTGGTTCTCTTCTTTTCTGTCCCATCAACTTTAATAGCCTTTCCTTTTGCTTCACATTTACATGCTGGAGAAACAACACTACTAGCACCACCTGGACCATTACCACTACGAGCATTACCATAACCATCATCACCTTCACGCTCAGAATCCGAATCGTCAAGTATCCAACGATCATTAGGTGGAGAAACATAGTCTACATGAGCCAAATGACCAACCAACCATTTAAACTTTGGCCTTGTTTGCAATGTTTGACCCCGATATACTTGAATTCTCCGCATCATTTCTTTATTCATATGCTCTAATTTAATCTGATCAGCTTTTATCTTCGGGGTCTTTCACAAGATTTGGCGCTAAGTGATTAACGATCATCTGTAGGAAGTGTTAAGAACTTATGCTTCCTGGTAGTACAATAAAACACCATCTCCTAAAAATTAAATGGCTTGTTTAAAATTAACGTGAAAAATGCTTATTGTAACATGGTTCAGCACTCGTCATAGCCTTCATTACGAACTCCAAGGCAATGAATAAATACATGTAAAAAGTACTTATATTGCTCAGACAGATTTGCATTGCTGTACATAGTCTTGTTCAGGTCACATTTATACTTTAACCGCTTGAAGTATACCCTTTATCAACTCCCGATCAAATTTACATGGATCATCAATCGTGTCATTAAAACTCAATATTGTAATGTACTAGAAGATCTATTAATATAGCATCATGAATTCTTTATCTTCGTAAGAACCAAATGGCAACTCCGAACATTGCACGTCTAAAGAAATTCTCATCCAAGAACGAACAGATGTTGTGCTTCTTATCAGATACTAACTAATTAACAATGGGTTCCTCTACTTCTTGTTGAGCTTTGGGATTATTAACAGGTTGAGCAACATGTTGTGCTTTTATAACCCGGGCCTCTTGAACAACAGGTTGGTCTTTCTCAACCATATATGCACAAACAAGCACATTAGACTTTGAAATATAAATGAAATTGACTAAATTGCCCTCATTTGTTATACATTAGAATATCACGAATGAAAACGCTTCTCATTCGTTAAGAATACTTAACGAATAAGCACATTTGTTAATACCGTATAACGAATAGGCACATTTGTTAAATCTAATCATATTCGTTATGTAAGGCAGACACTCATTCATTAGAAACACTAACGAATGAGGTCATTCGTTAAAAACATCAAGGAATGTGGTCATTCTTAATCGAGAGTAAACAAATGGGACTCATTCGTTACTAGGAATATGAATGAACTTAAAAAAATGAATTCATTTGAATTTAAGAGTAAAAGTCAAAATCGGGATGAACCCAAATAGTCAATAATGCAATTCAAATTTTGAAATCCTTCAAAACTCGACCATTTACATTAAAAATTGTTTCATTAGCATCGATACAATATTGATTTTAGTGTCCATTAAGAATATCATTTGAATCAATCCTAGATGATCGTCTATACCTTAGAAGTACTAATAGATGATGAAATATACAAGTTTTGATCTCAATATGGTCTAGAAAATTTTTGCAAGAGTTTCGCTTAGGGTGGGGGTTTTTCGAGAGTAAAAGTGAATAGATAAATGGGTTTCCATTCGTCTGTTAGGGTTTATGTAGTCCATACACCCTGACAATTCACAATGCACACGAATGGCTCATTCGTTCAAATAAAGTAACGAATAACCCTTCATTCGTTAAGGATTTAATGCAAAATCATTTGTTCGATAACAGGTTAACGAAAGCTCTCATTTGTTATTTTGGAGAGGAAGAAAATGTGACTTGATAACGAATGAAGCAAATTTGTCAATTTCTAATTAAAAAATGAACAGTTATCCTAATGAATGTAGTTTTAACTGTTCCAAACTCTTGTATAATTCTTAAATTACCCACCAAAACCATTTAATTTACCTTAAAGTATACTTTAAAAATTACCTTAAAGCTCTTAACTTAATCCATTTAACTTAAAATCGTGGGTAAAATCTTATTTTTATCAAATTTTTTATTCGAATAGCTCGGTAATCAAAAATAATAAAGAATAGAAAAACTTTTTGGATTTTTCTAAGTTTATTTTAAAACACACTAAAAATCTTTTGGTAATTTTTAAAATATTCAAACAAAACTTAAAACTTAAAAGAAATTAAACTACAAAGGCAGTACATATTTTTGTGAGTTTGAGCAGGGAATCCTATTTACTGTTAACGTCCCAGCTAACACTTCAATTTTGAAATTATTATACACATAACCCAAAGATAATTACATATTTAATTTTCCACTTTAAACTTTATATGTATCCTTCAGTTGCCTTACGATACTTTTTAAGGTTCAATTAAGCATAAATATTGTGTGGCCACAACTATCAAACAAAGTTTTTATATCTTTATATAGTGAATTCTCACATGTATACATTTATCAATTATAATTTGATTAGTTGCGTCCATGTAAAAATAACAAAAGAAAAAAAATAAAGCAGAAGGTTAAAATTTTCCCTTAAAGTCGGTATTACTACATAGATATAAGGTTCCACTTTAACTAAATAAAAAGATAAAATAAGTTGAAGTTGTACAGGGCCTTAACCTCCAGTTCAATACATGACTTTCACACCTTTCGGAGAAGGTCCAAGGCTTGTACGAAAGAGCAAGAAAATAAAGCAGAATACTCAGGGCTTAACCCTTAGATCGATATTACTACATTCGAAGAGGATCCAATACCTAAGCAAAATTAAAGAAAAAAATAAGTCAAATTTCTTTCCAAACTAAAAAGAAAAATAAGTTGAATTTCTTTGAAAAATAAACGCATGTACACACAACAATAGTTAAACTTTTTATACTTAAATCATATATTAACTGAGCTTCAAGAGGGAATACCACTAGATCTGGCTAGCAATTTAGGTTTATATCCTTTCAGCTGCTATATGATATGTTAAGCCTATGATACATATCATACAATTGATCTTATGGAAATTTTAGTCCACTTTATGAGAAGAGGCGTCGAGGGGATGTTTCCGGCCGTAATCTTGAATCGACTTAGGACATTGTACAAATACTTGGTTTGATGAATGAAAATTCTAGAATCAAACTGGTGAACCTTCAACCACAAAATAAAATTCACGCCCCATCGGACTCATCTCGAACTTAGTCTGCAACATCTTGTCGAAGTCGTACACGAATAAGATCATCTCCCACAGTCTTGTAGAAGAGAGTACAATACACAGTCCCTCGTTTGAAACCACTATCGATCAGATGGTCAGCTAATGTGTTGTACCACTTGAGAATTCATGTTTTGATTCATACTTTAGATCTAGTCTTTGATATGAATACGATTACGCTTTACTTACACTACTGTGTGTAGTATGTGTGTGTTGAGAGTGAATTTGGGTAGTGTAGAAGTATGTAAGAATGATAAAATAAGAACCATTGATTATTTGAATAGATTGCATGGTATATATAGACGAAGATCTCATTCGTTAGACATGCCTAATGATTGAGCTCTCATTCGTTATCATATGTTAAATTCATTCATTAACATCCCCTAATGAATGAACTCTATGCGTTACTATTCATTCGTTAAACACATATTACTAATGAAGACTTATAAAGCAGGTCTCATTTGTTAACATCTCCTAACGAATGAGAATTTACTTTAATGACCAACATACTTTTATACATTAGTCTAATACGAAAATATGTTATACAATGACCAAGACGCAAAATGAAACAATGTACTAACATCCAAGACATTATAAGATTTTCTAATTGCTCAATTTTTTCATTTAACTCTACTACATTCACTTGGTAATCAACTATTTCCTTTAATGTAGTTCTCATAAGATGCTATGAAAGACCCATTTAAGGAACCTTTGTTGGGACTAAACTAGATGGCTTGTACTTAGCTGGGTACTTAGTTGGGGTTAATATTGGGCTACATATGTAAACCGATATCCTTATGGATCTCGGTGGGCTTTGGGTTCTTGTTGGGCTAACTAGTTGGTTACTCTATATATAGATCTCTTGTATAGGGTTTTGGGGTTGTTCAGTTTTGTGTTTTTGGTCGTTTACCTTGTCATTGTGAACGAGTATTGTATTGTGCTTAAGCACCCGACGTTTAATATAACGTGTGTTTTGAAGCTTTTCAATTTGTTTTTACGTGTTATTATACATTGTTCTTGAATCATTTTATATTGGATTTCCGCACCAATATCAAGATCAGCTGATATCATATTGAAAGATCTGTCTTGGACCTTACAATTGGTATCAGAGCCTTTGGCCTATTCAGGCTCGTTATTGTGATATCAACGGATTCAAGATCTAGACGTTTGGTGGTTTAGTTGTTTCCCGGTGAGTTTTTAATCAGAGAAGAAGAAAGGTTCAATTTTGGTGAAAGATTGGTTTTTTGTTTTGGAAACAAATCAAATCCCATAAATCTCGAGAGTTTGTTACAGTTAAAATCTTGCTGATTGTCTAGTTTTCAGCCATTATAATCTGTTCTCGGCTAAGTTTCCCAGTTTTCGGCCAAAATACAAGTGTTTACTTCCAAGATTGATCGTTTTCGGCTTAAGACGCGTGTTCTCTGTCAAGAATAAGTGTTCACGGCCATCATTAAGCGTTCTCGGTCAAACTTGTGGGTTCTCGGTCAACGTTACTTGTTTTTGGTCAACTCCTGTTCTCGGTCAATCAGCGATCTCGGTCAACCCTAGTTCTCGGTCAACGCAATCTGTAAACACAGTGGGCCTGATCAAACTAACTTGGGCTTTTGTGTATTGGGCTTTTAGAATTGTTTGGACCTAAATTACACTTGGACCAGTTGATTAAGATGGAACAACTAAGTAATATTAACGGGTCATCTAATGCATCACTTCATCAGGAGTTGGACTCTATTATGGAGACCACTACTCGCGTGCCCCGTCTGCTAACTCACGAGGGGTTTAGCAAGTGGAAGTTTCGTTTCTAAAAAAATGCTAAATTGAAAGATTCTAAAATATGGAGAAGCATAGTCAGGGGTCTCCAAGTCATCATTTACCGGAAGGAAAACTCTACAGAGATTGCCGTGAAGCCTGCTGCTATGTATGATGATGAGGATCTTGTTAAAATGGAAGAGGATGAAAAGGCTCTCTCTTCTTTGACTATGGCACTCTCACCTGAGATTGCCATGGGTTTTAGAGAATTACAATCAGCTAAAGAACTGTGGGAAACCCTGATTGAGGTGTATGAAGGAAACGAAGATATGAAAAGAAGTTGTCAAGATCTACTAAGACAGAAATTCAACATGTTTAATCAAGTTCTGGGAGAGTCATTAGAAACTCAGCTTTAGAGGTTCATTGCTCTTGTGAATGAAATAAGATCTGCTGGAATTTAATAGCTATTGAAACTAACAACAAGTTGGTGAACTCATTACCTCAAAGTTGGGACATGAACGTTGATGTCATTAAGAAGACTAATGACCTCAACAAGTTAACACTATCTGAGGTTTGGACATCACCAAAGCATGTGACATGGACGAAAAGCAGCGTGCTATTAACATGCAAACTCATACAGTGCAGCCGGTTACAATGTTTCTTCTAACAATACTCTCATCTCCCAAGATAGCTTCTCCATGTTCAAGACCCCTCGGGGACAACAGAAATATCAACCTCAACCAAACTTCTCGTTGTTTAAGTCCACTCAGGGTCAGGATCAATATTCTCTTGTCTCACCATAACCTGCACCATTTTTCTTTGCTAAACCTGGTCAATCCTCCACCAGTCGTCGGGTGTTTCTCCCAATCATAATCTCAGTCAGACACCCATTATTAAAAGAAACTCAAGAGAGCATCGCGTTAATGGCGGGATTCATGAACTGTTCCAATGCTTTCCTTGTTGGAGATTTGGTTCATCCCGTAGTGGCTGCCGAACTTGATCAAATTCATCCTGATGATGTTGAGGAAATGGATATCTCTTGGCAAATCGCAATGGCAGTGTTTCGGGCCAAGAAATTTACTAAGAGAACTGGAAGAAATAATTGGAACATGCCAAATAATCAGAAGGTGGGTTTCAACAAAGACACTCTGAGGTGCTATGACTGCCACGAGCCGGGTCACTTTCCTCGTGAGTGCACCAATCCAGCCAAAGAAGGAAACATGGAAAGGGAACTGATTCTCATGGGTAATGCTAGAGGAGAAGCTGGTGGTAGCTCAAGTGATGGTGAAAGGGGTATGGTTGCTCAACAGTTCTCATGGACTGATCAGATGGCTGCTCTCAATATAAACAATCCAACTGCTAACTTTGCTCATGTGGAAGAGATTGAAAAGGAAAATGCTTATGAGGAACAAGTCAAGGAACTCCAATTTGCATTTATGGCATTGACTTCTCCCAGCTCGTCTGAGGTAAGTTCTTCTCCATGTTCTCAAGCTTGTATTGATAAGTTAGATCTTTACAAATCCCATAATAGTAACATGCTTAGAGAAATGGATATGAAAAAATCCAAAAATCATAAACTTAAGAAAACTGAAAAAGCTTATTTGGATAAAATAGAGGCACAGAAAAAGGATTTTTCCAAACTAAAATCTGATTTCAGTTTGAAATGTTGTCATCATCTTGATGCCAAATAGAAAATTGTTGAATTAACTGCTGAATTAGGAGTCGCTAAGTTAGAGGTCTTTAATATAACTAAAAAATTTAAAAAGGATGAATTTGATTTTAAGAAATTTGATGTTTCTAGTAAGGTAGTTAATTCAATGAATGAAAATCAGCTACGGTGGAAAGAGAATGAGGGTGAGGGTATAGGATATAGTCAGGTACCCCCACCATATAATGACAACTATACATGTCTTCCTCTTACCAAAGAGCAGGAAGAGAAGGTTAAAGATATGAAGTATGGTAAACAAGCTAACAGTGAAAAGAATAATTTAGTAGAAACAATTGTGTCCGCTTCAAAAGTTAACGATTCTAATGTGTTTGCCTAACCACAACATAATAACTTGAATAAATAACTTGTAAATACCGTTTACAAAGTACTTGAGTTCAAATACCAAAATCTAAAAGTATTAGTTGGATGGGAACAACCCTCCCCATCTAGGTTTATGAAAACTAAGCAAGATAAAAAAATTCCATCCATCATCAGTGAGTCACCCCAGACCCAGCACTATCAGTTGGCCCTTCTCAGGGTCCTCATTCGGTTTCTCCTCAGGATCCTCTTCAGGTTCGTGCTGCTCCTCCAACTCTGTAATCATATCAACTGCCAGGCCCATATGGCCTGTCAAATGCTACTATCTACCAACCACTTCAGAAACTTCGGTTCTCACCTTGTGAAAAGCTCGCACCATACTACGATTGTATTCCCCAAGTTGCCTGCTCCTATCTGTCAGTTCTGTAATCCTAAGCTTAGCTATATCTAAGTCTTTCTTCATATAGTATATCCTTAAGTTTTTTTCTTCCACTTGACGACATTGGCGCTCCGACGAAGCCACCATAGCAGCTGTTACATGTAACTCATGACACGAAAGGATAGGAAGAGTAGGCTCAGTAGTCGACTCATCGGGTAATGAATGGTTATTTAAACGAGGCATAGGTGGGACATGCTCTCTCATGACGAGATTAGAAACATAATCCGGGTACCATGCCCATGTCTTTGTTTCCTAAGCAAGTGAGCATGAGATGATTCACTTAGACGTGGTGCTCCCTCTGGAAATTCGGTACGGTGCCTCTTCGTCCCTGTTGGCGAAGGCGATGTAGGATGAGTTGGTGACAATGGTTCGTCACTTCCAATGACGGGTTCCTTTCCATGAGCGCGATTGGGGTTGGATGATGACATACTGTAACATAGGCGGGTGCACAAATAAGTACCCAATATATGTGTGTTTTAACTAACTCGACAAGTACAGTCATAGTTAGGAATGCAACCTAGTTCACTTATCACTAACTAGAATGCAACCTGGTTCACTATAACTAATGGCTCTGATACCAACCTGTCACACCCTCACTTTCCACATGCAGGGTTTTAACACGAGGCGCATGACAAACTATGATCTCAATCATTAGTTTCAACAAACAAGGTCTACATATTTTAAATTAACTGTATTGTCCCATATTTGGTAAAACCATTTCAGAGTTAACGTCTTAATGCTTTCAAATGTGGGAGCGTAACATAACGGGAAACATCCCTAAACAAAACCAAATAGTCTAAGGCGCCCAAAACACGCGCAAGCCATAACATTATTAATAAAAAGGTTCCAAGTTATGATGCAATATTTATGAGTGACCATGAATGAAACTCCTATCCGTGCACTTGATACTAGAGACCTAAGAAAGACATGCTGAAATGGGTCAGCACAACGGTTGGTGAGTTCACAGGTTTGTGTTAAAAAACAAGTTTGTCAAACAAACCATTTAGTAAGTAAACAATGTAAATAATAAAGCATGGATAATGTCTGCATTAGTAATACCGCTAGTTAATTAGGCTAGCAGTTATGTTACATTAGGGTAAGTTCCATTGTGACTGAGGCTGACTTGTTAGTTTTTTTTGCCACCCACAGAGTCTAATATAAGACTAGTGTGTTTCTAGTAACTGAGAAGCCCGGCGACTCCCTCACCCGAGAGCCCTGAGGGGGTTCGTCAATCCCAGTAGTTCTACCTTTCATTACTCAGCCAATATACAACTGTTAGCGGTCCAATGTGCATGGGGGTCTTTAGTTTAAGTTCACTTTGAACACATGAGGTATTAAAAAGTCTACAGATATCCAAAAAGTTTGTATGTTGCATGCTTTCTCCCCCAAAATGAATAAGTAAAAAGAGGGGTAGTGAAAGTCATCTCGATTGCGGTTCAAATGAAAGTCAACTGCTTAAGTCAAAGTTGTTATAGTGCCTAAATCATACAAGCACTATAAGTATTTGCTAAGCGAATCCTATAATCCTTAGTATCCAAAAAATTTCATTGTTTAATTGAGGTTTGACCAAAATTTGACTTTTTGTTGACTATGACCAAAGTTTGACTTTTGTTGACTTTGACCAAAGTTTGACTTTTCTTTTGACCTTTTGACCAAAGGGTCCAAGTTGCTGCCCGTTGACTAAAAAGTCCAAATCTCGATGACTGAAGACTAAAATTTGAGTTTTGTTGACCGCTGACAAAAATGTTGACATTTGACCAAAATGTTAACCGACGGTCCAAAATGTTGACCGATGGTCCGTTAATGACTTTTGACTAACTAGCTAGACTTAGAATAGCTACATGATATTCATAGTTACAACTTAACAACAAATCATGTAATGTGCACTTAGCCACTTTTCATATAATCCATGACTATGTCCAACTTTTACCACTTTCAATAGTTCACAAGTAAGACTAAACACTTAGTCAAATAGTTCCAAGTTGACCAATAAAGTCAAAATTCAATTTACTTAAACCATTCTATTACAAACTATAATTATTTTTACTAAACAATGTGCAAATCATTCTTAACAAGTTTTCAATCATCAAAACAGATTTTTTCAACCAACCAAAACTTGTAATTAAATTACCAAATAATTCACACGTCTACTTTCAAGTATTAGGTACAACATATATTTTTCTTATTATTTTTCAATATGCACAAACATACAGAAAATTCACAAACTATAGCAACCTATTTTCAATAACTATTTCAACACAATAGTATATAAATATTTACCAAAGATTCCATATTTGTCCAATTAGTACAAGAACAATTGGATTAGATTCCTACTTCAATTTATGACATTCCAGAATTGGAGACACATTATAATCTATTTTCAATCTCAAGTTATACAATTTACAGCATAGCTCATAAAATTTCTCTTTCAATCAAGATTGCAACCCGATTTTGTAAATTAAAAAAACCTAGCCAAACAAAGTCCAAAAATTATGATATCTGAGTTTTTGAAAACTAGACGCAAGGTACTTAACCATAGTATCAAAAATCAATCAGAAACACCCACGTATCAACAAGTTATACATCTAACAATCTAAATCAACAAATCTGTCAACAAGCAGAATCCAAACAAAATCTTACAAAAATCATGATTCTTATATCCTTATGTTCTTAAATCATCAAGGATACATTTTATATAATCAAAAGTCATGATTTTCAATATTATTCCAGATTTTAAAAAACCTTTTATACATACAAAAGAGTTCCATCTTTTCTTTTACAACAAAATACAAGTTCCTTTTAAAGAATCAACCTTGATCATCCTTGGTTCATTTACACAAATCCGATTATTTGGATACTAGATTTTCATGAATAAAAATCAAAATATAAATAAAAATATGTACTAAACCATATTTACCTATTGTTTTATTCAAGAATCACCAAACTTCTTATGATCTTGAGAGTGTTCTAGAAAAATGAAAGTGTATAGGTGTGTGTTGTGAAGTGGACGGCGAAGAGAGAGAGAGGGGGAAGGAAAGAAGATTCATAACCCCCCCTATCATTACACACTCATTTACACACCCATTAAGTTATAATTAATTTAATTAAACTTTAGGTTATTTCATTTTATTAAAATTTGACATGTTACATTCTTTATAAACATTTTCTTGTAATCTTTAAACCTAAGGTTTATTTACTAGTTCCTTTAGTTACTTGTCATGTAATATGTCATATGTTGTGTTATTCTAATTATTCAACTCTCTTACAACAACATATAAGTATACAAAAGCTAATCATGTAACATATTAAGCATGTAATACAATTATATCGATCATATATAATACATGTAACATATCTTGTTTATTATAACATGTGTGACAAGTTTATTATTCTAGTTGCCAACAACTAGTTACTCTTACTTAGGTCACCAACGACACGACTGACTCCATGTATGCATATATGAAACTACGTTCATGAAAGTTCGTTAACGTAGTTAACATAACTAACTGGGTTTAGAGACGTAGTCAACGATATTTAACTGGGTTTAGTTAACGGAGTTAACCTGAAAATTGGCAGTTGTCACAATCTAAATTTTGTTAAGCACCAAAAACAAGGGGTTGTTGTGCAACTAGAGCAGGAGGTGTTACTTGTTCAAATTTAACAACTCTCTTCCGCTTCCTCTTAGACTTTTGAGTATCCTCTACTTCATTAGCAAGTTCGGCCTCGATCGTTACAAACCATCGACTTCTCCCAATTGACACAAACTTTTGTAAGTGAACAAGCTCATTTTACTTATCAGCATCACTTCCATCCTTTCTCCACTTGTTATCATAAGGTTCAACATAATTTGGATCTCGTAGATGTCCAAATATAGCTCGAAACACAGGAATTTCTTCTGCTGACCTTTTCCTATACGACTTTAACTTGGCAAACCCATTCACACACATGTAAGTTAGTTTCATTTCTTCTCCAGACTTAACCACTTGAGGGAATTGATGACCTACAATCATTTGGATAAATCTCAGGTACATCGGCCATCTACTCTTGAAATACATCTTCATATGCTCAAATATAACTTTGGAGAAGTTATATTTCAAGTTCAGGCACAAAGCATTCATCATGCACATCTAGTAATCTAATATCTCCTCGTAACCCAAGCAATGTACAATCACGTGAACCAAGAACTTGAATGGTCTTTACAATCCAGTTTTCAGATAAGCAACCCTGTTCAAATTGTTCTGGTAACCCATTCTTAATAAGCAAAGTAGTTGGATCGGTTGACTCATCACCAATCTCCATTACGTCACGTAACACTTGCTCGGACACGATAATCTCCTTATTTTGTACCACAGACTTGATACATTCCTCCTCCAACTTTGCATTCTTCCATAGTTCTTTCACAATCTCTTTTATAACAACAATATTTGCCGTAATTGCCTTTAAGATTCTTGAACGTTGAAAGATTGGCAATAAGGCCTGAACGGTCCTTGTTACTCGTTCAACTTATAAGTATAAGATTTGTTAAACTTATAAGTATAAGTTTTGTTAAACTTATAAGTTTTAGAAGTTTATACGCCGTATAAGTACATTAGACTTATATGTCGTATAAGCAACTAACACTTATACATTTGAATCAGAATTAGGTCAAACAAATTGTCAAAATCAGACATCAATGGATAAAACATGGACAAGAGAGTTCGTATACACATCGATGATCATTTAAGACCAAACCCCTATGATTACAAGTCCAAACATAAGCCCAAATCTATTCAATTAGATCTACACTGTTCATCGTTGTACATTCAATCAAATCCAACAGATTAGAAACAAGTTTATACCTTCAAAAATTCAAGTGGTGCGCAAGTCAACCACAAGAATCATCAATTTCAATTTATAAGGAGAAAAGAACAAGTTACACGGACAAACAGATCAATAATCAAGTTCAGCGTATATGTTCTTCTGAAGCACGTATTAGCAGATAATGAAATGGCAGCGTATAACATACATACATACATACATACATACATACATACATACATACATACATACATACATACATACATACATACATACATACATATATACATACATACATATATATATAGGATTAGGATCATGAGAGAATTTGTTTGGAATTGAGAACTATTAGAACCATTTTGAACCACAAAAAACACAAAAATAAAAAAAATCATAAAATAAAAAAAACACAAAAATGAAAAAAGTAAAAAAAAAAAACAAAATTTATTATTTTAACATCTTGGTTTCATAAAAAAACTAGGTTTAGCTAAATTATATACACATATGTGTGTGTATATATATATATATGTTTTTTTATACACATACGTATAATTTAAGATAAATGATTATGTATATATGTGTATATTACGTAACTAAAGATTAAATAAAATTATACATATGTGTATAATACGATGTTATTTTTTTTATTTTTTTTAATGAAACCGGAATGAAATATAAGAATTTTGGTTTTTTACCTTTTTAAAAATTTTGTTATTTTTTGTTTTATGATGTTTTTAAATATTTTTTTAAAGGTGTTTTTAGTGGTCCAAAATGGTTCTCAAAGGTCTCAATTTGCAAATGATTCTCTTAGGATGTTTACCTTATATATATATATATATATATATATATATATATATATATCATTCACTTATACTTCGTATAAGTAGAAAACTTATACGTTGACCATTTCAAACAACGTTTAAATCCGACAAATTTCACACTTTCGAACCCAATCAAGTCCAAATTAATGACCTTGATGAATCCTCATGAAGTTTAAACCCAATTTTGAAATTTTTTTGACAAAAACAACCACTCGATTCAGATTCTTGGATATCCAAACCCGATTAACCATTCACCAAAATCGAAAATAATACTTTTTTTTGTTTATAAACGAAAGTTGTAATCAAAACAAAAATTTTTCAAAATAAAACTAATATATGAACAGAACGAAACATATTTTTGTGAGTTGAGCAAGGATCAAATTGATCTATCCATTATTCCATAACGCTTTTATATTCAGCTTTATTATGTCTGAAGTTAAGTCAGTCATTGGTATTGTTGTCCACTTAAACTCATAAACAAAAGATTCAGAGACAGCGGTGACACGGTTAAGGTTAAATTAAGCACACAATATCATATAGTGATCAGATTCTAATATTGATTTAGGCTTAATTTGATTTTTACCATGTCACCCCAACTTGACTTAAACCTTAGAACCAGCAGATCAAAACATTTTTAAACTTTTTATTTGGCAATCTAAGCAATAATGTTCTACAATAAGGCATACCCCCATTAACAAACAATACCCTAAGTTTCGTTTACCATGGATGAGTATGCACGATTTCATATGTCGTCTTGCAGACATCGTGTCCCCTGGGGTCTTTTTCTTACTGGTATTAAGACGCATGCCCCGGAGGAACAATGTATGACTAACAACGTTTTTGATCAAGTCAGTAGTGTAGGTTGTACAAAGTAAAAAGTGATCAGGTTTAATGACTTTTCAGGGTTCGCACTTTGAGCACATTTTTTTAATATTCACCGAAACGAATACCCAGATGATAAACCGCATAAAGACCCAATGGTTCCAGAAACCTAAGGCATCCTATAAATACAGGATTTAAGGCCATAAAACCATACACCATTGAACTGTAGATTACATACTAGATGCCTAAAACACTTTTATTAACACTTTATCTTTGGTGATCTACTGAAACATAAGGCTTGAGTATGACAGGCTATTACATTTCCGCCTTCATTACCAAGACTTTTTGCTAGAATTCTAACTCATCTTTCAATTTGGCAATTTAAGTTTATATCACTTATTCTCTTACTTGTTTGTTTAAAAGCCTACGAATGCACCGAACATTAAGCAATAGACTTTTATAGTTCATTTTACCTGTACTTGAAACAAGAAGATCAATGTACTATCATTTTTCTTTTATGCTTCAAATCTCATTTTGAGGAGTATTTTCTATTGTTTTTGTATTTTCATGCTTTTTCAATTATTTTGGATTTTATGATTTTCAAATTTTTTTGTATATTAATATTTTTAAATGTTTTTTTGTAGTTTCCCAAACCATTTTCCCCCCTAAAATCAAAAACTACATACAAAGAAAATTTTAACAAAGAAACGTGACTTGGTGAATGGCTATTCAAGGTCGAAATCCATAACATCGGGATCACTCTCTTTCCCACCTCCCATATTCTTAATACCATTAAGCCCCAAAAAATACAAAAAGTTGTTTTTATCGAAAGCTTTAGTAAAAAGATCGGCTTTTTGTTCATCTGTGTGAATTTTGTCTACAGTAATTAACTTCTACTTGTAGCAATCACAGATGAAGTGATACCATATATCAATATGTTTAGTTTTAATGTGACTTACTAGGTTTTTAGTAATGGAAATAGTAGCAGTATTATCTTCAAAAAGGGGACTAGTAAGAAATTTCAAACAGTAATCGCGGATCTGTTGTTGTATCCATAAAACCTGAGAACAACTGGATGCAGCCACGCACTCAGTTTCACAGGTGGAGAAAGATACAGTCGTGTGCCTCTTACACTGCCATGTAATCAACTTGCTATCAAAGAATTGACAACCGGCTGGGGTAGATTTAGCATTCAGCCTGCAACTTCCATAATCTGAATCAGAATAGGCTCTTAGCTCAAAAACATCGTCTCTTGGATTCCAAAGACCGACCCCTGGACATCCCTTTAGATACCGAAGTATCCACGTCACTAACTTCAAGTGAGACACTTTTGGATTAGATTGATATTAGGCATGCAAACAGGTAGGATACATGATGTCTTGCCTTGATTCAGTGAGATACATAAGAGAGCCAACTATAGAACGGTAAAGTGTCTCGTCAACCTTCTCCGCTATGGGATCAGGATCGTTTCTATGATTAAGAGGAATAGTAGTGCCGATCGGCGTTTAGTCAACCATATTGAACTACTCTAGGATATCATTGACATACTTTGTCTGGTGAATAAAGATACCATTAGACATATGTTCGACTCACAATCCCAAGAAAAACTTCAATTCTCCCGTTGCGCTAATCTCAAACTTCGATTTCATGTCTTCCTCGAATTCCTTGCACAGAACATCATTTGTCGAACCAAAGATGATATCATCAACGTAGACTTGGACTTCCAGTATATGACCATCTTCTTCCTTCGTGAAGAGTGTACAATCGACGGTGCCACGAACTAAGCTATTGTCTAACAGGTGTTGAGACAATGTCTCATACCAAGTTCATGGGGCTTGATGTAATTCGTAAAGAGCTTTGTCAAGCAAATACGCATTGTCTTTGTGGATCGGATCGACAAACCCAAATGTTTTCCCACATAGACTTCCTCTCCCAATTTTCCCTTAAGGAAAGCAGACTTCACATCTACCTATAAACCTTGAATCCTTTCCAAGATGCAAAAGCAAGAAAATTTTGATTGCTTCAAGTCTAGCCACAGGAGCATAGACTTTATTGTAGTCGATTCCTTCCCTTTGATTAAATACAAGAACCACCAATCGAGCTTTGTTTATGTCAATGATTTCATTTTCATCATTTTTACACTTGAAAACCCACTTGGTATTTATGCACCTTTTGTCGTCAGGTAGATCAACAAGTTTCCACACACCAATTTTTTTAAACTGTAATAACCCCCCTGCATCGCATTGGCCCAGCTTTCTTATGTCAATGCTTGCTTATAGGTTTTTGGTTCCATTTGTGAGATAAAAACTTAAACGAGAGCCGATTTTGAAGAGGAGTGACTTGTGAATAGTAACAACGAAGACTATGGTCGATTTGACTTCGAGTTTGTACTCCCTTATTAGGTTCACCAATTATGTTCTCTTCTGGGTGACATGACAATGTTCAGCCAACATAGCCCCTGCTGTCTCACTCAAAGTCCTATTCATTCGTATACTCCATTATGTTGTGGAGTATACGGAGCACTAAATTCATGTAGAATACCAAGCTCATCACAGTATTGAACATTCGGTTGTTCTTGAATTAGGTAAAATTGTCGGTTCTGATTCTTTTGATCAACAGATTATATAACATCTCAAGTTTCTTGAATAGAATCATTAAGTTGTCGAATGTCTCATCTTTCGACTCAAGAAACATCACCCATAAGAAGCGTGAGTAATCATCAGTGACCACCAAAGAATAAATTTCCCTGGTGGTACTTTTGTCATTCACGGGTCCAAACAAATCCATGTGTAGCCTCTTAAAAGGTATGCTGATAGAGTTGATAGACTTCGTCGGGTGAGACTTCTTCTGTTGTTTTCCCTTCATACAACTCAAACAATCGGTACTCAAGTGAAACCCTTTGACGTTTATTCCTTCACCAAGTAGGTTGTGAACTAGATAGTCCATCTTACGAACGTTAATTTGATCCATCCGTCGATGCCATAACACGGATTCCTTTTTTGATGCCTTGGTGAAAAAGCACTGAATAGTGCCCTGAGTCGTTGATGCCAACACCATATTTAGAACATATAGATCGTTCTCTCATGGTGCCTTCATTAGTTCCATTCATCCGGTATCTTTAATCCTGGCTTCAGAATCAAACATTCTTGACTTGTAAAGTGAGTAGAAAACCTTTGTCACAGATTTGTGAAATACTCAACAGGTTATTTTCCAACTCAGTGATGTAGTTCACATTATTAAACATCACCTTCCAATTTGACAAAGTACTCTCACCAACTATCTGACCACCTTGATTTCCAACAAAACCCCACATAACTTCCCCGAAAAGATTCAACATTCTTCAGTAAATGGAAAGTTCCAGTCATGTGTCGAGAGGCTCCACTATCCATAATCCAACGTGAGTCATTGGATCTTGGAAGCCCCTACAAAAACTAAGCGATTAGTGAAACAAGGAAACCCAAGCCTTCTTGGTCTTGGGTTGTTTCAATTTATCATAGAAACAATAATCAAAATTATCATACTCACAATCTGTCAATGATTCAACCGATGAGCATTATTTAAACGAACTAGAATTAGAAGGCTCAGATTTGGAAGAATCAACAACTTTTTTAATGCTTGAATTAAAAGATTTATCTTTTATTTTACCCTTTACCACCCATATCTGCTCAACAGAACTTGTTTTCTTATAAAAGACATCATTAGTTTTCTTTATCTTTTAAGACTCACCGACCACAAAAAGTTTTTTGAACAATTCCTTCTGCACATCCCTTTTAAAATCTTTATGGGTGGAGAAGTAGGTCTCACAAATGAAACTTTCACTTGTGGTTTTTTGTTTACCACAAGCTTTTTCTCTTGGGAATGAGAGAATCGATTTGGACATGAGTAGAACAAATGTCCTTCCTCATGACAACAAAAACATTTCTTCCTATCAACAAACTTGTTAAAAAGAACTTGATTCTCTTCCCGATCTCTCTCAGTCTTAAGTCTATAAAACCCATCATTAGATTGTTTTCTAACGATAGCCTCTTTCTATTTCTCAGAGGTCTCTCCTTTAACAAAAACAATCTTTTGAAAACCAGTTTTCGGTTTTACAGGCTCTTTGTTAAATCCAGTTGATTTACCCTCTTTGTACCCAATACTTTGTCTTTTGTGATAAAAACTAGTTTTAGCAATTTTAAATTTTTAATTACCAGTTATATCATTTGATTGAGTTTCAGTTTTTGCTTTAGACAAAACATGTTCTACAGCTTGCTTACCCACCTCGCTCTTACACTCAGAGTTGTTGAAGGACTTAACTGGTTGCTCATTAAACGAAATCGACGATGAAATATCATTATGTGGTGAACCAGTCACCACATTCGCCGCCTTGAAGAACCCTTATGGTTCTTTTGGAACATAAGAGCTCCAAATAGAAGCCGGTACAGAATGATATTTCAGATCATCATTTCTGTCCATTGAAATATCAACATATGGGTTTGGGACAATGTGATCAAGGACATATGACGAGGCGGACTAACTTTTCAGTTTAGTGTCAATTCTTTCAGTTTCAGTTTTAATTAATTGAAGTTCCTTTTTAAGATCCACTTTCTCATCAATATGACTATTAATAGCAATATGTTTATACTCAACTATGTGTTTAACCATAGAAATTGTTTTCTCATCTTGTAGGATTTTTACCCACAAGTTTTTCTCACATTTTTTAAGCTTGTCATAAGCCTCTTTAATTTTTTTGAAAATCATATCACATGACTCACAATGATGTTTAACCTCTTGAGTAGAAAATGTTACGTGCCTGGCCATATATGCATGATGATTGGACTCTTCTTCAACATCTTCATTGCTCACTATATCAACTGTCGCTGGAACGCCTTCAGCTGGCACAGTTGCATCACTCAATACTTCAATCTTTACAGCTGGAATTCATCAGCTGTCTCAATCTGATCTTCTTGATAAACTCCAAAATCAATCTTTCCATGAGGCACTTCCTCTACATTAAACCAACCTTCAAAACTTTCAAACACATCAGGTAGTAAAAAGGATTAGAAAAATTCATTTGGAATTGAATCAAAACTCTTAGGAGATTCTGTCTCCTCAAGATCACATGCCACCTTTGTGTTGTTTTCCTCTTGATCATCACATATTCCATCACACTCAGTCTTTTCAGCATCAATGAAATCAGCTGCTTTGATCTCATCCTTTACAGCATCATCATCATTTTCAATATCTTCAACCTCGTCACATGTATTCACAACATTACCTATTCTCCAGCTTGTTATTCATCATCAATTACCTCAGCTACATTTGCCCTGTGAGCGATAGAGTTCTAGCTGAAAGCTTCATCCAGTTGTGCGTGACAAGCTTTTGATGAAGAAGCCTCCGGTGTTTTTGATGATTCAGCTGGTGCAGGAGAGCGTTGTTGATAAATGGCATGTCTATTGTAGTCCCTACCAAATGGATTTGGACTAGTTTCTCCAACTACTTGGTTCGTGCATTCCTTTTTGAAATGCCCTTTCTCCTTCCATCGAAAGCATCAAACCTTTGACTAACAAAATCCTAGTTTTGATTTTGTCCCATCAACACAATTCTTTCCATTAATTTTTTTTAAATCTTTGAGCTCTTCAGACATCACTAGCCATACACCAACGATATCCAACATCTCCATTTCTTCAGGACCGATATGATCATAATCCTCCTTTGTCATGTTGTAGTTTCCAATTCTTCCAGCAATTAAACATTCATATGAGTCGAGGACAGATCCTAGAAAATCCATATGTTCTTGAACGTTCTCAGCAGTAAGTCCACTGATGTTCTTTATATTAACAGCTATATTGCAATGCATAACATCAGATGATGAACTCGTGGGTTTTGAGGATTGATTAGGAGCGGAGTTGGTTCCAGTGTAGGTACTTGTGTAGTTTGGTATGTTGGTTGGTTGAAAAGAACTTGTTTGTGAATTCCCACCATAGCTACTGTTAGTGACAAAGGCAGTTTGGATTTTCGGGCTAGGAGCTACCACAGATTGTGATGAATTGAAGTATAACCCGATATTTTGAGTTACCACAATACTCTTCATTTTCTACTTCTTGCGAACTTCAAGATCGTGTGATTCCAGTTTTTCAATGAATTGAGCTAGAGTCAATATGGCGTATGCAATCGGGTTTGATTGTTGAATCATAATGAATGTCTCCCATCCGTCAGATAGAGAATCAGCAAGCTTTCGAATATACTTATACTCTTGCTTATCAATGATCAATATCTTCATTCCATTGACCAGATGATCATACCTCTCAATTAATTGTGCCATTGATTCTCCTTTGACCACGATGAAAATATCATAGTCCTTCTTCAACATAGCTATTTTAGATTTCCTCATATCTGGATTCGCTCTGTCTTTTTTAATTAAAGCTTCCCAGATCGAGTGACACGAGCCATTATGTTGTAATAGTTGGAAAATCTCGGACTTAATAGCTTGTTGAAAGAGATTCATCATTTTTTCTCTAGAAAAAATATTGCTCTATCACCCTCGGGAATTTGAGTTAACTGATAGCTGGTACCATTCTCATTATGTGGAATGATATACTCCACTTCAGCTGCTTCTCATGCATCGTAATTAGCAGTTTGCACATAGCTCTCAAACATATCCGCCCAACTCGGATAATCCTCCATCCTAAAAAGTTTAGGTGGCTTTGTGGACGTGCCATCTCATTCTCTAGATTGATGTTCTGAAGTATTGCCGAAGTTTGTGTAACAAAAGAATTTGTTTCCTCCATAGTTGCACGTAAATCAAGAAAATCAACTTTAACAACGTATCAGTAGTAGGAGTGTGTAAGTAATGTGAGCGTATAAGTCTAAGAGCGTATAACCCACTTATACCGATAACAAACTAATGTGTATAACCCACTAACACTGAGATTAACCTTATGCGTATAACCCACTTATACAGAGACCATCTTATACGGAAATGATTTATACATTGATTACACTTATCCACTGATAATACTTATATGGTGAAGATACTTATACGAAGATCAGCAGACATATACGCTGCATAAACTGTGCGCCGATCATAATCTGAAACTTCATAATCTGCTTGAATTGATGAAATGACTCTTGCAGAAACGATTAACAAGTGTATACGAACATGAATCTGAGATTAATTTAATTTTTAAACCAGTTTGAGTGTGTAATTTAAGAAATAAGTATTGTTTATAACTTTGACATGTGAGTCTTCAAATTTATAGGAGTTGATGTGTTCAATTCAGTAATAAATACGAGTCATAAGCACTGATACCAATTGAAAGGCCGGTAGCTAGATCATAATACGTCATCGTGTACGTGTAGATACAATACGATACGGACCGAAAAATTTGCGTTTCCTATACTATGATAAATAGCGGAAGCACGTAGCAAATGAACTAAACACATGTCAACTCACTATAATCATCTTATATCATTTAACAATATCAGTACAAGAGACAATTTTCTCTGCCAAAGATTACACAGAGTTACAAAATATGACAATGATCAAGCTATTTATACACAAGACCTATGGTATGTATAAGTTGATTAGAGTATAAGACTTATACGCCGTATAAGTCGTATACGTTGGTTAACCAACTCATACGTCCCTTAACATATAGATCTAACATTCATCTCGTTTGTCACTACAAGACCTAGCATTAGATTTTGCACTAACAAAGACGAAGAAAGATATTGATTTAGGTAAATGTATTAGTATTGTGTATCTAAAGAAGATTCAAAAGATAGCAATCAAAAGAAAATTTGGGATGCAATACTCTGAAAGTTTAATGGAGCTGAAATCATTGTCGTGGCATGACATGTATGATATATGTCAAAAAAATTTGATGTATGCTCCTGCTAAAGGTTACATTTCGGAGATATGGGACTTTATTGTGCGTCAATCAAAATATGAATTTAAGAGTTGGACACCACAAAAGCCAAAACTTCATGTTTTAAGTATTAAGAAGGATCCAGAAACCGGAGAAATTCTAAAGACGTTAAGATCTACAAGACTTGATTCGTTGAAGGTTATACAGTTATACCTAATGGAGAAGAATTTTCATAAATTCTTTTTATGGTGGTATTACGATGAATCAACTGGTGAAGCAGTAATTAATTAGGATAAAGGAAAGAAAAATTATGATATTATTGTGGTGCTTGATCCAATATTGTTGGTTAACTGTTCAGAAAAAGATATTAAGGTCCTACAATCCCAAAAAATTCAAGTTTAATCTGATAAAGGTGTGGAACAGGCTCAGCAATTCCAATGAGTTGTGAATGTTTGTTTTGTTAAAAATTATGTTCTGGTAGAGTTTGGGAAACGAAGTGGATTAGTGTTGGAAAAGAGAAAGATAAAAAGGAGGCAGAAATCGAAGCTGAACGTCAATTGTCTTGGAACGGGTTTAATTTTATGCCTGTTGGGGTTTCAAGATTGTCGCCTCAAGGAGGTTCAACTAAACGCTCGTTTCAATATTATCGTAAAGCGTACAGATCAAGAGTGTTTGGGATGACTAAGTGAATATGATCAAGACCTAGCACTATCCAAGGGGGAGCTTTTTAGTACATAATGTCTAGTGCTAAGGTCCTGTATTTTGTAAGTATTTGATATGGGAAAATAGGGTTCAATGTACAATGAGCGGCTATATACATATACGGGCATATATGTACATATACGGGCGTATAAGTATGTTACACAATTAATAGTGTACTTATCCATTCATTCAGTACCTTTTGCATGTTATTGATTTCCCAGAGCATATCACTGTCATATTCTTTGTAACTGTTGATGATTAGTTATATAAACGAGCTTAAACGTTAATGAATTACTTTTGTATCTTCGTCTCGTGTTGAATTTCGTGCAATACGTTAAAGAGCAAATACAAGTCATGCTGATCTTGATAGATTCGATGTTCCTTCAATCTCTCCAAATGATAGGCAGAAAGGTAACTACCCAGTTATACACAAGCTTGTTGGTATTTGGTCACTCAAAATGATTTATTTTTATACATGAAAAAGAACAAAACTTGTGAAAAAATATTATACATCAACCAAAATTTGATAAAAATCCAAACTTGAGGGTTTAAACTAGAACTGCAAAGGTGGGGCATCATTATAAGTCCAAAACACCTTGAATGTAAGGCATGTAAGTCCGAACTGCGTGGCATGTAAGTCCAACGTTCAACCTCATAAGTTTGAAGTTTGGAAAAAATAAATTTGATAACAAAATGTTGAAGAACAAATGTCTACTACTTAGATACCAAGACCAAGCATCATCCAAGGGGGAGTCTGTTAGAAAATTAATGTCTAATGCTAGGTCTAGTGGGCTCTATATGTCATATTTGTATTGTAAATGGCTAAAAATGTCATTAGTTGAACTTTTTTAAGAGGCATATAAGTCTTAGGGACGTATATGACTTATACGGAGCGTATAAATCTTATACGCTACATTAGACTTATACGGTTCATAGAATCTTTTATAAATAGTTGCTTTCATGTCATTTTGTAACAGTCCTTGCAATTTCTGAGCAGACATTGTTATATCAATATATCAAGTTTATGAGGGAATGTGTTTTTTATTCCTTAATGATATGTTTCCGCAATATCGTTTAGAATAGTAAATACATGTTAATTGATCAGTATCATAATGTTTATACACATACATGATGCATGATGATGATCATGATCTTTCAAGTGGTATCAGAGAAATAGGCTTGTATTTGCTACTGAATTGAACACATTACTTGAAGATTTGAAGATAATGAATGTCAAATTTATAGCCGATTACATAATCTTCAATTATTCTCTAGTCTACGATTGAAAATCGAATTAAACTCAGAATTATGTTCGTCTACATAAGGTGATCATTTCTACACGAGTTGAATCGTCTAATTTGAGCTAGTAATCAAATTCAAATTCATGAAGGTTGAACAGCCTGTAAAGCGTGTAAGTTGGATTTTGAGTTCCGTATAAGTTGGCCAATATTCATCCGTATAAGGTGCTTTCCATGTATAAGTGTATAAGTGTTGTTCTAACATGACGGCTGATTAATTTATGCGGATTATATTCAATTACACGGGTCTCCGCATATCCTTTTCTACATAATGATTGGTCAAAACTCACAGCTGATTAAGTTGGCTATTACAAGTTGCCACATATCTTATACAAACACCAGCCGCCATCTTTGATATATCAAAAACGTATGTGTCGCATAAGTCTATTGAACTAGTAGCCGCATAAGTTGACTTTCAACATATACGTATATGTTTGTGACTTACACGTTGTTTCGGATAACCACATATTGATTGATACTGAGGATGTTATTTTTATTGGATTTCATTCACAAGTTTCCGCATATATCATTAATATTGTTGTGAACTTATGCGTAATGGATGTAGTGTTATACGCTGACTACTGTTGACTTGTGCGCGTCTGTATAAGTTGTTTCATTTTGCTATTAGTTTTTTGCCGTATAAGATTGATTTGCAATATTGGGTGATCAGCGTATAAGTGAAGTATACCAACACGCTTCTATTACATATACATTTGATAAAGTTGATTTTCTCGATTTACGTAAAATTTTGAAGAAAATGGAATTTTCAAGTTCGTTTAACGACAAAGAGGTTTTGAGAAGAAACAAAAGGCAAGATTTGAAGAATGAATTCGGTAATTTTGATATAATTATTGAAGAATCGTTTGATCATTTAATCAAAAGATATAGTGTTGGTGCATGATGCTAGTAGTTCTTCTATCTCGTGTTTATTGTGTTTGTAATTGTTACAATGTTTTAATCTTGTTGAACATGTTAGTTTGCTTTTAGTGTTAAGCGAACTTGTGGGGTAGCGAAGTTAGGGACAACTTTGCCTAGCATGTTAGGCGAAGTTGTCGTAATATATATTACCCTAACTTCGGCCTTTTTGGTAGAACTTGGACGGCTGTGTTTTGTGACATTTGGTGTTACGTGTTGGTGTCTTTGGTTATCAACATCGCAATATAAAAAGTATTCCTTTGTTTTTGTGTGTTTGCGTGTGATTTACGTGTTCCTCGTGTTAGAACTCGTATCGCATACGTAGGGGATTCCGCACCCTCGTGTTACGAGATACTCCTGTGTAGATCCGGCTTGGAACCTATAATTGGTATCAGAGATTTTTGCTCGTGATTGTGTTGTTCGGGATTATCACAGGAGTGTTAAAACTGTTCCGTTAGACTTTTCACGGAATCGTTTTACGTTGAAACACTGTTCTTTTGTTCGTTTCTCATCAATATACCTCAATCGCTCCCTCCTCCTACTCCCTCAACCTTCCAGATCAACATAATCAGACTGAAAAAGAAAGCCGTTCATCGGGCGAAGTTGTCGTCACTAAATTTAGGTTTTTGGCGAAGATACAACTCAGCGAAGTTACCTTTAGGCGAAGTTAATCATTCGCGAAGTTGTTGACAAGTCAGCAAAGTTGATCATCAGCGAAGTTACTGATATTATTAAGTTAGAGGTCAAGCGAAGTTGGTGGCTAGCGAAGTTGTCCTATAGAGAAGTTATAATAACTTCGTTGTTCACTGGTCACAGAATAATTTATTTGGATTCTAGGTCTCGTTTCGTTTAAGTATGACTTCGATAAACATCACCGAACTGGTAAAGATGGAAGTTGAAGCTGGTTCAGCAACTAAAGCTCCAAAACTTCCTAAAGGAACTGATTTCGTTGCATGGAAAGATAGGTTTGAACAGTATGTGAAATATCAAGATGCAAAAATGTGGGTCTGCATTCAAGATGGGTACATTCCACCGACAACCGAGTTCGAAGTTCGTGAGCAACTTAAGAAATACAATAAGATGGAGGATGATGAAAAGAAAATGTACGAAGCAGAAAGTAAAGCACTAGCAGCCATAACAATGGCACTACCTCAAGAGATCCTTCATACCTTCAAAAAGTACAAGACTGCTAGAGAATTGTGGGAAGCACTAGAGAACCGCTATGAAGGAAACGTTGGAATTCGAAATTCAAAGTCAAAACTGTTGAAAACTTAATTCTCAGTGTTCAAGTACCTTAAGAATGAGTCACTTGATGACATTATCACTAGATACTATCACCTAATGACTTAGTTGAACAACTACACCATAAAGTACAAAGAGGCAGAAACTGTAGAAAAACTATTGGATGCTCTACCGCCCAAATGGAAAATATACACAGTATTGATAAGGGATGATAAAGATTTTGAAACCTTTGAGTTGGAAACGGTGGTCAATAAGTTACGTAATTATGAGCTAAATATGATAAGGAAAGAGACTCCTACTGATCAGGTTCAGGATCCGGGAATGTATGGTGCAAAATGGTCTCCAAATTCAAGCTCTAAATCATAATCGACTGCGTATTACTCAGGAGGTGAACCAAACTCTAATCAAGATGGTCATGTGGTGATGAATATGGATATAGGCATATGATTTGTAGCGGGTGGAAGTAGTTCATCAAAACCTTAGTCCTCAGCTGGTAATTCCTCAGCAAGTGCTTCGAGCTAGAATTACTCACAGATGCCTATGAGTGTGAAATAAGCTGAACAACAATTTGCTCTTTATGCCTCCTTCATTGCCTCTTATGAGAATTACATCAAAGGAAAGATAGTAGATCCTGCAACCTTGGATGAGGACTATGATCAGATAGATGCCGATGACATGGAAGAATGGATCTGCTGTGGCAAATGGCAATGATTGTAAGAAGGGTGAAGAGGTTTATGAAGAAAACTGGTAGAAAGTTCGTTGGAGAGAGGCCGGGGTTCGACAAGTCAAAGGTTCGCTGTTACAACTGTCAACAAAATGGACACTTTGCTAGAGAATGTACAAATGAAAGAGTCGAACGGAGTCAGAACAGGCCTACTCAACAGAATGGAAGTGGTAACGAAATCAAGTATGGTGTCTCAACAGAACGGTGGGTATAACTGGAATATACAAGTTGAGGAGGTGATTGAACAAGCAAATCTAGTAAACATCGAGACTGGAAGATGTGACAGAGAGTCAGTGAAGAATCAAGAATACATGGCAGAAGTGAATGATTAGCTCTCAGAGGTATGTTCTGAATCTGATTGTGAACAATGTGAAAAACTGTCTGATCAATTGAAAGCTTTAACCGATCAGTTTGTTAGTTTGGATAATGAATTAAAAAAATTAAAAGGGAACATCATTACTCCAAAAATAAAGAAAATAGCTACTCGGTAAAAATAAAAGCTAGTGAAAAAGATATAAGAAGCCTTAAGGCTACCCTAGCTGAAAAATACAAGTAATTGATCTTAGCTATGAAGTTGTAGAGGAAAAGACCAAACTGATAGCTGAAAGGGACAAACAGATAGCTGATTACCAAGTAAAAGTGGTGGAATTGAACAGGAAAATTGAACAATTTAGAAATTCTTTTGTGGTTCTTGATCACATACTAAGTGTTCAACGTTCCCCAAACAACAATGGGGGAATCGGATACACTAAAGTTCCATCACCTTTCAACAATAATTATACTTATAATCCTGTTAATCAGCCATCCGTTTGTGTTGAAACCGGTCAGACAGTACCAATTAAGGTTCGTTCGAACAAAACCGATGTTGATATGAACGAAACTGTTCAGACAAGCTCTATTGTCACAAGTCCAGATGTCACAAGTCCTGTTTCATCAAATTCTGACAGAACCTTTGAATTCGTTGAGATGAAGGATGAAGTTGTGTTACTCAAATGGGGGGGATACGAGTTTGACAAAAAGAAGTCTTCTTTAAACCCATTCGTTCCCCCGTATGTGACACAAACTAATAGAAACACAACCTCATAATCTAAAGCAACTTTTGATACGAATGTTCAAAGGAACGCTAACAATTCGAACAACATTTGTTTTAGGTGCAATAGGATAGGACACTTTGTCAATGATTGTTCTCTGAAACGGAGAAAATCTAGAAATATGAAGCCAACTAAAACCGAGAATAAAACGAACTCTAAATCTGATGCTTGTAAAAATACTAACACATCCAACTTCAATCGTTGAAAAAATCCAAGATTTCGAAGAAACCAGCCTCGTTTTTTCCTAAACTAATTACAGATCAGGTAATTATGAATCAATTAGTGCGAGAAACTCAAGGATATATAGATGGCCTCATAATAAATGTTCTAGAAATTCTCCTTTCAGATCAAATGGAAACTATCCTCATAGGAACTTTAGGCAACCAAGGAATTGGATGTCTGCTAAAAGGTTTGATCAACCCAAGACCAAAAGGTCTTGGGTCCCCCGCTTCTAATTCATCTCTTTAATTGTGTAGCAGCAGTCTTTTGGTCTTGGGTCCCCCGCTTCTAATTCATCTCTTTAATTGTGTAGGAGCAGTCGAGCAAGACTATAAACAACATGTGGGTTGTAGACAGTGGCTGTTCCCGGCAAATGACTGGTAACAAGAAATTGTTACGTGATTGGAAGACTGTTCAAGAAGGAAGGGTTAGTTTTGCTGGAGAAAGTGGAGGGAGAAATAATAGCATTGGTACTGTTGCTAATGGAATAATCAAGTTGGAAAAGGTTAATTTTGTAGAAGTGTTAAAGCACAATTTTTTGAGTGTCTCTCAGATCTATGACAAAGAATATACCGTGCATTTTACAAAAGATGAGGCACTCATGCTTTATCCTGGTTTCAAGATTTCTGAAACCTGGGTTGTGATGAAAGCTCCAAGAGAAAATAACACATATGTAATGGACATGCGGTCAACCGAAATGGCGACGGAAGAGTCATGTCTTTTGTCAAAAGCAACAGAGACTGAGTCAGAACTGTGGCACCGAAGAATGGGTCATATTCATCTTCGTAAGATGAACTACATTGTTAAGAATGGGCTGGTACTTGGGGTTCCCTTAAAGAACTTCAACTTTGAAGATCAATGTTTGTCATGCAAGAAAGGAAAGCAGCACAAGAAGCCACATCACTCCAAGAGGGTTAACTCAATTGTCACCATTTTGGATTTGCTCCACATGGATCTTTTTGGTCCCATAAATGTCAAGAGTCTAGGAGGAACGCCATATTGCTTGGTTGTGACCGATGATTACTCACGTTACTCATGGGTTTATTTTCTGAAGGCAAAAGATGAAACGGTTCAGTTGGTAATTAACTTGATTTCCAATGTGGAAAATATTGTTGGGAGAAAGTTTAAGTTCATCAGAAGTGATAATGGCACGGAATTTAAGAACTACCAAATGGAGATGTTTTGTTTGCAGAAAGGGATTGAACATCAGTTTAGCGCACCATATACTCTGCAACAAAATGGAGTAGCTGAAAGGAAGAACAGAACTCTAATCAAAGGCGCCAGGACTATGCTGGCAGACGCTAAACTTCCCTTGGTTTTCTGGGCCGAGGCTGTTGCTACGGCTTGTTATATCCTTAATCGTGTTTTAATTGTTAAAAGATTAAATAAAAGTTCTTGAACCTTTCGGATCCCCATGTTTGATATTAAAGACTAACTCAAAATTTGGTGAGCAAGCTGACGAAGGTATTTTGGTTGGCTACGTTGTTGGGACACCCAACAGAAGAGTCTTTAATTTATCAAACAACAAGGTTGAGGTGGTTTGTAACACTGATATTACTAGTTACAAATCACCAAAGCCCAGCATGGGACCAGCAGAGGCTTTCAACTATGATAAACTATTTAAATCTTTTAATATACCTTACTTGGATTTTGCAGACATGGATGAGAGAATGGCTACTCAGATGCTATTCGATGAAGAAGAGGCCATTGTGCATCGTTCCCAGTGTAATGAAAACCAACCTATCATGTCAAGTGCGGTTGAAACTCCAGCTGTCTCGAGCGACGATGACTTTTTCAATCCGTTTCACACTCAACACAACTCAGATGAACTCTCTTCAAATCTTGAGAATGATCTAGAAGTTGGTCCCGTTCAAACTACTAGAATCCACAAAAATCATCCTTTGGATAATGTGATCGGAAATCCTTCTGATGGTGTACGTACCAGAAGAAGTGTGGAGGAGAACACATGTGTGTATGCAAGCATTAAATACACTGGTATTGTGAATGAATGCCTGTATGCATGATTCATCAGTCAGATTGAACCAAAGAACCATCAGATGGCACTAAAGGATAGCTCGTGGTAGAAGCCATACAGGAAGAACTGGCTCAGTTTGACAAAATGGAAGTATGGCGTTTATTTAAAAAACCGCGAAATGTGAATGCAATCGGTACGAAGTGGGTATTCAAATGCAAAAGAGATGAGAAAGGGGTAATCATTCGTAACAAGGCAATATTTGTTGTCAAAGGGTTTAACCAAGAAGAAGGAATTGACTATAATGAAGTGTTTGCTCCTGTGGCAAGATTGGAGGCAATTCGACTGTTCCTGGCCTTTGCTGCACACAAAGAGATGAAAGTGTTTTAGTTGGATGTTAAAAGTGCGTTTCTCAATGGGAAAGTCGATGAAGTGGTATATTTCGAGCAACCTCCGGGTTTCCCTGACCCAGACTTTCCTGATCATGTATACAAGCTCAGCAAAGCATTATATGGCCTACATCAGGCCCCACGAGCTTGGTACGCAACTCTGTAAGATTACTTGCTATAGAATGGGATTGAGAGAGGGAAGATCGACAGTACTTTGTTTGTAAAGAGGAATGGGAGTGATTTTCTTTTCGTCCAGGTCTATGTAGACGACATCATCTTTGCTGCCTCAAAAGTTTCTATGTGTCAGAAGTTTGAAGCAGTCATGAAGAAAAGGTTTGAGATAAGCGCCATGGGTGAATTAACTTTCTTTTTAGGCTTACAGGTAGATCAAAAGAAGGATGACATGTTCATTCATCAAACTAAGTATGTTCACGATGTGCTTAAGCGTTTTAAGATGGACGATAGTACCCCGTTTGACACTCCAATCTGCGTCAACCACAAACTTGGTGCTGATTCCGAAAGTGATGAAGATGTGGATCCCACTCAGTATCGGGCAATTATAGATTCTTTAATGTATTTAATTGCTTCTAGACCTGACATTATTTTTGCAGTTTGTCTTTGTGCTCATTTTTAGGCAAACCCAAAGGAATCGCACATGAAGGGAGTGAAGATGATTCTGCGGTATCTTAAAGGCAAACCTAAGTTGGGTCTCTGGTATTCAAAATGAGGAGAGCTGGATCTAGTAGCATACACTGATTCTGACTATGGAATATGCAATCAGAACAGGAAGTCAACAACTAGTGGATGTCAGTTTCTTGGAGGAAGATTGGTGTCTTGGAGGAAGATTGATGTATGTAGCCATATCCACCTGCGAAGCAGAATACATGGCAGCATCGAACTGCTGCTCAAAAGGTTTTATGGATACAACAACAAATGCGTGATTATGGTCTGAATTTCACTCAGACTCCTATTTGCATTGATAACACTGCTGCAATCTCAGTAACTAACAATCCCATTAAACATAGTAAAACTAAACATATTGACATTCGTCATCATTTCATACGGGATTGCGCTGAGAAGAAATTAATCGTGCTTGAAAAGGTTGATTCACTGGATAATTTTGCCGATCTTTATACAAAAGTGTTTGACCGATCCCGTTTTCAAAACCTTGTTGAGCTTAATGGGATGATCAATCCAGAGTAACCTTGTTTTCCTTGTGTTTTTATTTAAAAAAATAAAAAAAATAAAAAAAATAAACATCACTATTGCTGAAAACTATGTCGGTAGCTTAAGTTTGAAGGACATATTCCTGAATATGTTTGGTCCTTACATCTACTTGTAGACTATAAGGATAGCCATTAACCAAATAACTGAAAGCAACCGAGGCGGTTTATGATGAGTTTTTATTCCTTCGCTGAAAATTATGTCGATTATACTTAGTCGGAGGGACAAATAATCTTATGTGGTTGGTCCTGCTGATCCACTGGATCTTCAGGATAGCCGTTTACCTAAAGACTTCGAATTGATCGGGGCGTCTGAATATAAATTTTTTTTGGAGAAATGATATACTTTTTCAGTCTATAACTTCGCAAGAAGTTTCAAAATTGATGTTAAAAGTGAAAATTGATCCAACCTTGGAAAGTAATAGGTAAACTGATTTTATGTGCCTAACCGGTGAAGTTATTAGGCCTAAAAGACTCTAGAACAGTCATTGTATGTTATGGTAGCTTTCTATGGTGCGTAAAAGTAGAAGTGATACAAATTAAAACTACTCGATTTACTGTGGAGAGTCATTTTGAAATGTGCATGTCTCCTCATATATCTCTCTGAATGATAGGCAGAAAAATAATTACCCAGTCATACACGAGCCCGTGAGTGTCTTGATCCCCGCGAAGACTGTGTTATTTTTCTGTAGTGATCCAGATTCGGGACTTGCAGTTGTCTGATATGTTATAAAAAAAAGAAAAAAAAACAACTTATTATCGTTATGTCTTACGAAGATTATCTGTTCACAAATATCAAGGATGAGACAGCAACTGAGTATAGTGAAAGCTTATTCTAATAATTGGAAAGATGACTTGTGAATATTGATTGATCAGACACTACGGGTCGAAGCAAAATCGGGGTGATCTGGGAAAGCCAAATACGCCTTGAGATAGGAGGCATCACAATTTCTCAAGTAATGTCCAACTAAATTTTGAGCTTAATTGAACATAATCCGTATAACAGAAGCGATGAAAACCATACTAAGTTTTATACATGCCTACAACTTGTTTCTTTATGTCATAATAACGATGAACATGAATCCGTGTGACAGCCTCTTAATTAGTATGATTCATGTTAGGATCTTTTCATAAACATACAGGGTTTCTAGAAGACTGAAATTTGATCCCGTCTTTTTTAACTTTTGTTATGTAGTTTGTCTTATGGTTTTCCTCTTTAAAATCTTGGTTACTCGTTTTTGATCCTTTGAAAATTTTTATCTCCACTGTGGCAAACTTAATTAAAGGGCGAAGTTATCTTAATTTCGCCCATAGGGTTTCTAAAACTATATAACAGGCAACTGAGGTCAAACCTAGTCAAACTTTTATTTCATAAACCATCGGCGAACTTATCTTTTGAATCAAACTCGTTATAATCTGTTTCTTGTCTGCAATCAAGGTTCGTCAGCCTATTGTGAATCATAATTTATATCTTTTGACTGTTAATCAGTTCCACAATATCAGTTTTGAACCTGTTTAGATATGAAACCCTAAAGGCACTGATTTTCTTTGGGATGAGGCTGTTTTAGCGATAAATTTTTAGTCTATGATCTTAATCGCACCTTATTATACCTATTACCAATCTCAGATTATCCATTCCTCAAGTTTGACAGGGTTTTGTGAAGGCACTGTTTATGCGGCGAAGTTAATCCTAACTTCGCCCTCTTATGAACTTCGCTCCGTGACTACAGATGTCATTTAACTTCAACGTTGCTTATGTGTTGTACACTAGATTATAGTCTATGTTACATTTTTACGTACCAATCGAAGTTTTTATCCCAATGAAGTTGCAAACTTCGCTAAGGCCACAACTTCGCCGAGATCATATCAGCGAAGTTAATTGTTGCGTTTCACACTTGTCTAACATAGCCCGTTTGTTTTGTGTAGGTATGGCTGTTATGGCTGGTGCTGGTGGTACAGGTGGTGATGAAGGCGGAGGTGATAAGAGACAGTTCTTTCTGGGTCACAACATGTATGTCACTTTGGATCCGGATAGTCATGGAGCTGAGGATTTTCGAGAGATCGTCTCGTTTCTCACTCGTTCTCGTATATTCCATGCTATTACGACTACTCTTCTGATATCTCTTCCGAACATTAAAGACTTTGGAGGACGGTGGAATACGACTGTCGGGTTGAGCCACCAGTGATGCGTGCTACTATGAACAATCTAGTAGTTCAGTTCTCGGCTAATCAGATCAGGGAAGTCTTACAGTTCGGGGTTGAAACCACTCAGGATCCTACTGAGTTTTCAGCTACTTTTAGAAACGGAGCTTTTCTTCGTATGGGGTATTCATGTTATTTGGAGGATTCAGAAAGACGGAAGGTGTTTCTGTTAGATCAATGGCGTTTCTTGATGCACGTGATGATTGTGTGCATGTCTGGTCGTAAGGCTGGATCGGATGGTATGGGTGCCACAATGCAATCGACAATGATCGCGCTGACTTACAACAAGCCGTTTAGTTTTAGTTAGATGGTGTTGTATGGGATTGATCGTCAACAGAGAGCCGTGGCACAGGAACGATTCTTAATGTACCCAAGATTCTTACAGACGATTCTCAATCATGTTGCTCCCAATCTGCCACAACATCGTCCAATCTCTTACGTGGAAAGTATAAACAAAAGGATTTTTGCGCAATGTAGGACATCCACTGCACGAAGCAAGCGTGAACTTCGTCCGCAGTACACTGCCTTATTTGGGTATCTTGTGAACCCTGGTTACGTTGCTCCACCAGAGGATGAGTTCAATGATCCGGCTCCACAACAAGTTGATATTCCTCAACCACCTCCTGTGGTTCAACCACCAACGATGGTTCAAGAAATTCCAAATGTTGACCCTGTTGTAGCTCCCGAAGAACAAATTGATCTTGAGGTTGCCTTTGGAGGGCAAGGTTTCTTTGATATGGAAAGAGTTGATCCTACTGCTGAAGTTCAAGCCTCAGGGGTTGAAGTTTCTGGTTGGTCCATTTGTGGGCCTATCTGTTGCCTCGGTGGAGTATTCCGAGGAAACTTTATCTGATTCCTCCACTGATGACATTGCTGAAGCACAGAGAGTTCTTTCAACACAAGAAAGAATCCATGGTAAGCGGAAGAAAGATTCGGATGATAGTGAATCAGACTATGAGGAGGAGCTGTATCGCTTAGTGCCATGATCAAAGAGGGTAAGAGAGGGTGAAAGTTCGAGTGTCGTTCACTTTGCCCCATCATCATTAACTGGTATGTCTATGCTTCCTCCATCTTCTGATGATCCGTTACCGGTGATTTCTAGTATGGCTATGGTGGCTGTGTCTGCACCGTCTATTGTTCCCTCCACGGCACAGGTTTCAGCTCCAGAAATTGTTTCCTTACCACCTCCTTCGATTACTCCATCGGAGGTGGTTGCCAGATTTGTTTAGTCCACACTGGTAGCAACTGTTGGGTTATATGTCTCTATACCACCCCCGTTTACTATTCAGTCTACATCTGATATTTCAGCAAGCTTGGGAATTCCACCTCCTTATGCTCAAGATATATCCCATATGTGGTTTGATTTTGATACCACCATGTCTGAATCTGAGCGGATTGCGGCACCTGAAAGAGTTGTTGCTGAGCAGTCAAGGATAAACCTAATTCAGACACTAGTTATTCAACGGCTCGTGGCTAAGAACCAGATTCAGTCATCCCTTCTCATTGAACACGATAAACTCTTTGATGCTCTTAAACAGTTCTTAGCATCTCAGGGGGAGACTAGTTGCAAAGGTGATGAGCAGAGAACCAAGAAAAGACAGGACAGCGACGATGATCCCAATGCATCTAAAGATGCAGGTGGTGAGATGCCAAGAACTGAACAAACTCTTGGGGCTTCCACATCTCAGGGGGGGAGTCTGCTGGTCCGTCAGGCAATGCAGGTGGTTAAACAATGGTTGTGGATGATGAGGATGAGTTTGGTGATGATATGTTGACTGTTAGTCAGATTGAGAAAATTGGTGAACAGATAGAGATCGATAGTGGGTTAGAGGAAGGAGAGATAATTGATGATGATGTTGAGCATGATATTCCAAGTGTTGATCAAGAGAATTCAGTTCAAGATGAAAATGTGTCGGGAGAGTCTGAGTGGGAGGAGTAGCCTAGGTGGAAAGAAGGTTGTGCTCAATGGTTCATCAAAACTAAGAAGCCTGTGGTACCCGCGATGTTCAAGAAAAGATACAATATCAAGGGTTATGCTGAATCGAAGAAAGGTATTATTTGCTGGTTGTATGATGAACAATTAAATTTGTTTGTGATAAAAAGATATGATGGGATTCAGTATTTTTCTAAGGCGTTGAGATTGCTTAACACTTTGCCTGAGTGTGAAGTGAAAGATTTGGCTCGGTTGAGATTGATAAATAGAAGTGATGATGATTTTGCGAAATGGGTTGGAAAGATAGTGTGGAAGGAGAGTGCTAAGGAGAAAAAGTTTGAGATTCTGAAGCTTCAAAAAGGGAAGCTGATTGAAGATAAGGAACGAGGTATGCGGGCTGATGGCAAGCCCTAGATGGTGATGAAGTACAAGCCGATTCCTTTTTTGAAGGAAGTTACTATGAAGTTTATGCCCCAAGATGTGTTGAAGGATCTCAAGTGGTGGTATGTTGATTGCCAGACTGCTGAGGCTGTGATGGAAGATGAAGACGAACAGGAGATCTTAAGAGTGTATGATCCAATGCACTTGGTTAACTTGTCTCAAGCTGATTTGCAGGTACTTAATGATAAGAAGATTTTCTATATACCTGCATGGAAAGACGAAGCGAAGAAATATCAGAGGGTGGTCTCAGTTTGTGTGAGACAGGCCGTTCATGCTTGAAGACGAAGGGTGTGTGCTTTTTAGATTACAAGACATGGCAAAGGTGTTAGAGATATGAAGCTACTGCCAAGGGGTAGTCTGTTGGTGCATGTTGCCAGTAGTTCTTTTATCTCGTGTTTATTGTTTCTGTAATCGTTACGATGTTATAATCTTATTGAACATGTTAGTTTGCTTTTAGTATTAAGCGAACTTGTGGGGTAGCGAAGTTAGGGACAACTTCGCCTAGCATGTTAGGCGAAGTTGTCGTAATATATATTACCCTAACTTCGGCCTTTTTGGTTGACATTTGGTGTTACGTGTTTGGTGTCTTTGGTTATCAACATCGTAATATACCAAGTATTCCTTTGTGTTTGTGTGTTTGCGTGTGATTTACGTGTTCCTCTTGTTAGCACTCGTATCGTATACGTAGGGGATTCCGCACCCTCGTGTTACGAGATACTCTTGTGTAGATCCGGCTTGGAACCTACATATAGTAAGCTTGTGAACGAAATGAAACATGTCAGGATTGAGAAACGAGAGTTAAATTACATTGATAGGTTTGCCGATACACTTGTTGAGACGTCACCTGAAGTTTGTGGTACATTCATTATGTCAATACAATCAGACCCCAACACGTACAAATTCACTCAATTCATCGAGAAGATAAAGAATCATCAATTGGTTTTTCAAAAAATTGATAAAATTACTATAAAAAAGTGTAAAACCTGAAGAACCGTCGTTTCCAGAAATTGAAAACACTCCAAGATTCGATGATGATGATGATGATGGTGATTAAGAATATGATGAACATTTGGTTTTGGAATCATTATTGGAGTTCAAAGTTGAAAATAAAGCTGAGGAAGCTAGATATTGTGAAAAATGTGAGGAACACAAGATGTTAAAAGCTTATACTGACTCTTTACTAAATAAGCTTAATCGTGTTAAGGAAGCTTATGATCAACTTCAAAAAGGAGAAAAGGCACTTTGGGAAAAGATTGATCAAAATGAGAAAATAATAAACAATTACATTGACGAAAATGATGAACTTAAACAAGAACATCAAACAGTTAAGGCTGAAAGAGTTGGTTTGAAGCTTAATAGTTACAAAGAAGCATATGCAGTAAATGGGGACGTTGTTAATGGATATAATAGTGTAGTGGGGCATAAGCATATGCAAGTTAATAAGGTTGCATTCGTTCATGGTTAGACATTTGTGAGCAAAAGAGAAATCTAGTATCAAAATCAATTCAATAAGGATTTTTTTTATTTAAAAGACAAACATAAACAAACAATGGAACATTCTTTTTATAAGAAAAATCCTACGTTTGCTTACATTCCAAAATCAGATGTTGTTACATCTAAAGGCAACCAAGATGTTCGTAAAACAGAAAAACAAATATTCCAAAATTCAAAATCTAAAAATACGAGTTCAAACGCCAAATCAGTTATTCCAAAGGATTCTTCGAAGCAAACTTTCAGAAGAAAAGACAATACCGTTAAGAATGTTTCGTGGAAACCAAAAGTTGTTGAGATTGTTGATTTGAAAGATTGTGATGGAAAGAGGTTTGAAAAGTTGAAATTTTATGTGAAAAGATCCAAATAAAAGTTATGTTATCGGATCGTTAATAAAAAGGATTCATCCGATCAAGTTTGAGATGAAAAAGAGTCATGTTGTGAAATTTCGGATGACAAGTTCATATCAGTCAAATCCGAAAGTTCAAAAAATTCAACGTCTTACATGTCAATTCTGGAAGTTCAGACAACATGGGTTCTAATGTAACTCATATGTCTGAAAATTCAGAAACTGTTGACTTGAGGGGGAGAGTTATTGGCGATCATGATTTAAAAGATCGAAGTTTTCGGAAAACCTAGTCTAAGCAGTATCCAAGGGGGGAGTCTGTTTAAGAAAAAACGTCTACTACTTAGATACCAAGACCAAGAATCATCCAAGGGGTAGTCTGTTAGAGCATTAATGTCTAATGCTAGGTCTTGTGGGCTTTATATGTCATATTTGTATTGTAAAGGGCTAAAAATTTCATTAGTTGAACTTTTTTAAGAGGAGTATAAGTCTTAGGGACGTATAAGACTTATACGTTACATTAGACTCCGTATAGGTCTTATACGCTATAGAATCTTGTATAAGTAGTTGCTTTCATGCCATTTTGTAATAGTTCTTGTAATTTCTGAACACACGTTGTTATATCAGTATATCAAGTTTGTGAGTGAATGTGTTTGTTATTCCTTTATGATATGTTTCCGAAATACCATTTAGTATAGTAAATACATGTTAATTGATCCGTATCATAACGTTTATACACGTACATGATGTTACACATGATGAGGATCATGATCTTTCACAAAAGAAAATTATTCATGTTCAGTCATTTAATATATTTTGACCAAATATTAGGGGGTTGAAGTCAATTTGGGGTTATCTGGAGAAATACAAATAAGCTTTGAGAAGAGATTTGAGTCATTATAGTGAATTAAGTGTTATTAATTTATGTACTATGCAAATAATTGAACCTTAATCATATGACCAAAGTAATGATGTTCATTCTAAGTATTTTCGTGTTATCAACTTGCCTAATTTGTCAAAATAATGCTGAGAAGGAAATAAGAAAATGTGACTTAATCAATATGATCACATGTTGAGATCTTATGATAGAAGGAGAGGATTTGAAATGAAAACTCAAAATTGATCTCAAAATACACCACTTTGGTTCTTAAACTTTTAATCCATAAAGAAAACTTGTTTAATTTGATGTTTAAGTCAAAAGATTCATTAATAGAAAATCTACTTTCTAAATGACATATTCATTGTTGATTTGACATTTTATTATGTTTTATGAATACTTGTGAATTTTTTGAGAAAATTGGATTTTCGAGTACACTTGTATGACTCGAGTATACTTGAGAGTTTTATTGATGATTTCTCTCCTTTGAGTATACTTTTGTGATTTTTTGTGAAAACTTTATCTTTGAGTATACTTGTGTGATTTATTGTGAAATATACGTGTTTTCGAGTAAACTATGTGATCTCGAGTACACTTTATAATTATTTGAAGTGATTGTGCTTTTGAGTATGCTTGACTGATTTGATGTGAGAGATAAGTGTTTTTTGAGTAAACTTTATGATTTCAGTACACTTTATGTTTCGAGTAAACTTTTATGTTAAGATTTGACAGTCTAAGTGTTTTCAAGCTACTTGGTATGTTTGAAGTGTTTTCGACTAAACTTTTTGATTTCGAGTACACTTTTATGGTAAGATTTGATTTTCTAAGTTTTTTCAAGCATACTTGTTGAATTTAAAGGTGATCGAGTAAACTTGATACAATTTGAGTAAACTTTGTCATTCGAGTATACTTGATAGTTGTGGACAATGTTAACTATTTGATTGATTAAGTTGTTTTTCGAGTAAAGTCATATTCGTGCACATATTGACATTTAGGAATATTTCTAAGTATTTTATTCAGAACTTTATTGATCTCGAGCAAAGTTGTGTACTTGAACCATTATACTTGATTATATACCTGTGATAAATTTCTCAGGCAATTTCACTTAGTATATTTCAAATAAAATAAACTAAGGGCGAGTATACTTCATTTCGAGTATACTTTATATTTGAGGAAACTTTGGTTTAATACCTTGCTCGAGCAGACTTTGTGTTTGAAAATTTGAAAAAGGTTTTAAGGCAGTATTCAAGTAATAAAAGACAAAAAGAATTTAAAACCCACTTTCACACACAAAGGGTATGGTATAAATGGGGAATTAAAAAATTTTCAATTACTTTTCCCTCTTCCCACTATTACACATACTTTGCTCGTGCCCTAACTATTGAACGGTTGCTTGCTAAATCGCCCATAATATTATCATCTATTCTAATTCTGACTTGGTAGCTTTAATTAAATGACTTTCGACACTCATTAACTGGGTTTAGGAGTTTGATTTATAGTTCTACTAACGTCTCTATTTATGTGTAGGTTATCAATTGTCGAAGAAAAGGTTCATAAAGATTATCTTTTTATACTTTCTTCTTCAGTTATTTACATGCATGTTCAAAATGAATTTAAATGACTAATGTTTCCTTTGAATGTGTTTTGTTTGTGATTGTCCAGAAATGGAGTATAAGTTCGAGCCCAAGCACAACATGTGTGCTTTTCTCCAAAAAAATAAAGGAGAATCAACAGTTGGAGCTCATGATTAACTGGTTGAATCGCTCGAATCTACAGTTTGCTCTTCCAAAAAGCCCAATAATTTACAAAAATCAGTACACCGATTTCCGGGGCTCCGCACAGTATGTAGATGACGTGAACTGAAGAAGATTGGAAGCAATTGTGCTTAGCAGAGAGATAGAAATAACAGAGAAACTTATCCGCACAAGCTTGCATTTGAACGATGACTATGTTGAACAACATTCATATTCACAACGGTTGTTAAGGGTCTTTCAAGAGACCATGGGCTATCAAGGAAACATAAATAAAGGGCAATTCCAAAAGGGGATGTTTCCACCAATTTACAAATTTTTAATCCACCATGTAATTTAGAGTCAGTCTTTGAGAAGGGGAACATGGACGTTGTTGAGCAAGGAGCTAGCAACAGCTACCGTGGCTATACTGTATGATCAACCATTCAATTTTTCACGAATGATTTTTGAGGGTATGATGATCAATTCAAGGAAGAGAGAAGCTGATAAATACCTCATCTACCCAAGATTCCAACAGATTATCTTCAATGGGTTACATCCAGACTTACCTACAACCGGGGCAACACTTTTTCTCCAAGGTCCAAATGTGTACAAGAGAATCAGTCATCTAGGGGCTACAAGTCAGTTCCATCCAAAAGTAGAGTTTGATATTTTACCATGGTTGGTGAATTATGATTTTGAATTTATGGAGGTTCCTGCTTCACCGATGATGAGCAGTGATGAGGAAGAGTGATAAAGATGATGAAAGAAATTCTGATGATGACAATGATGATGATCATGGTAGAAAACTCTGAATTAAGGGAAAGGAACATTGAATTAGAAAAAAAAGTCAAAACATGCCCTTATTGAAATTCAAACCCTGAAGTCTGAGGCTGAGAAGACCTCAGATTCACCAAAATAGGGGGAGAATGTTCCTGTTGTTAATAACCCATTAAACATGATTGGAATGGCATATGAAGAAAGTTAATAGGAGAACGAGGTGGAGTATGAGAATGTGTAGGAAAATGAAATTGTTGTAAATGAAGTTGTGGAGGAAGAGAGAGAGTGATTGATGAGATGATCATTCATGAAAATGTAGAGAACGTGGAGGATATGGAGAATGTTGAGGAGAATGTAGTTGGGGAGAATGTAGTTGAGGAGTATGTGGAAGATATGGAGATGGATCAAGGTGTTGATGATGATGAACTGATTGAAAATGATCCATACCTTGATATTTTATATGGAGGCTTTGAAAGGATTGATTCCCTGATTGTGGCTGAGAAGGAGGTTGTTGATGATGAACTTGAAGATTTATTCCAAGATATTGATGAAATGCCACCTCCTACAATGAAAGAGGTTGGTACATCAATACCTTTAGATGAAGATGAAGAAAGTAGGAAACTAAAAGGAAAGGCAGTGGCTGAGGATGAGAACCACCTGCAACCATTGAAGAAGAAGAAGAACACTGGTTCAAATGATCACATCCTTGATAAAGATGATTCTACATTGAAAGCAAAACTCTTACATGACTAGTTGGTAAAAGAAATGTTTGACATGAAATTCTTGTATTACATGTTATCAGAAAAGGAGATTGATGAGCAAAGAATCATGTTAGAACAAATTGAAATTCAATAGCAGTTGAGGATGGATGAAGAAGAGCTTGATCAAGAAGTTCTTGAAGGACTCTTGAAACTAAAACAAAATGAAGAAGTTGAGAAATCTATAGCCATGGTTGTTTAAAAATTTCAATCAGAAAAGGAAAATATAATTGAAGAAACTGTTGAAACAACACCAACTGCTGAACCAATAAGTAAAGAAAATGTAAATAAACAGTTGGTTGTTGGCATTGACGGGAAGAGGATTCAAGATGACATAGCCAAAAATGTTACTAAAAAGGTACTATCTGGCATGTTGGAAAGAATACAAACACCTGAAAGAGAATGGCCAGTTGAATTGGTCAAATATGCAAGAAAAAGGAAGAGATTTGGACAAAATAATCCTAATTTGTAAGAGTCTATCAAAAAGGAGAAGGTTCAAAGGAAAAATGTGAAAGTGGAGAAAGAGAAGGAAAAGATAAATGAAGAACCCATCTATGCAATTCCATTACAAGTTGTTGAACCTGAAGAATACTAACTTAATGACAGTGTAGAACTCAATAAACCTCAAATAGGGGCATTGGAAGATCTAACTTATCTAAAGAGGATAAGAAGGTGAGGGAGAGAAGGAGAAAGAGGTTGAACATGGTACACCTCAAATCACTGCTACTGACACACACATTGACAATATTGGAGCAAAAATTGAATAAGTAAGAAGGCAAGATCCAATTATCATTGCATTGATGAGGCATGGAATGGAATTTGAGGTTTTAAAGAATCTTACTGATAATGATCTTGATAATTTACTGGGAAAGAGAAGAGAGGATGGAAGGAAAGTAAGGGAAGAACATAAAAGGATATTGGATCTACACTTGTTCTATCTCAGACAATGCAACTGTTCTGAGGAACACTTGAAGAAGATATCATTTGAAGAAATTGGCAGTCTAAGTAAAGCATTAAAAGTTAAAGAAGAAGAGAAAGAAAAGAAAAGGGTTGAACTGAGAATTAGAGAAGAACTTGAAAGAAAATCAAAGGTTATGAGAAATTGGGAGGGGGGGAGGTTGAATATAGTGGAGAATGGATTTCACTTTGAACATGTCAAACTGATGACCAAGAAGGAAGTTGAAGCCAAATTCAACTTACTATCAAAGAGAATTCATGATGACGAAAAGGTAACAGCCAAACACAAAATACAAAGAGAATCAAAGAAAAGGAGAATGAGGATAGAGAAAGAAAAAGATTGGCAGCTAAAGCAAGAGCTATAGCTAAAAAAGAAAAGAAGAATTTCTTTGATGATGACCAAGAAAATTTGCTTTATTGACTTAGGACTGCAAAGGGTGCTTATGCTGACCATGAAAAATTATTAGGAACACAAAGAAAGAAGCTCTATGACCTGGTACTGAACAAGTATAATGAGGATATGAGGGCTCAAAAGAAAATCAATGAAACAGAAGGAACTCCCTCATCTGCTTCACAAATTGAATCTAAGCCAACAGCTCATAAACAAGGTGGAAATGAAAAGCCTTGGGAAGATGAAGAGGATTGATATTTTTAGGCAAATTATGTTGAAGAAAGGGATGTCAATAGGTGTTTATGATAATCTTGGCAAATCTCAACTGAAGGAATTATATGAGAGTGAGCTGGAGTTATTTAATGAAGTCAGCAGAGAAATTGAAAGATCCAAAGTAATTCCTAAACAACCCAGTCCTCCCAAATATATTCCCAAAAAGGTGTGCTTCAAGAGCCTCAACAACCTTCAAAAGAGCAGATGGACAAAGAAACAATAGACATGATCAAAAATTTGTCAAAAGAAGGTGTTGATATCTCTGTTGATGATGAGCAAGACTAATATAATAAAATCTATGAATAAAAGGGACATGTTAGAAGACCTCAACCAGAAAGATATTTTTCATCACGGGCTTCAACATCAATGATTTTCATTCCAGCCACCAGGTCTATTGTGCAAAGAGAACAATGTCCACCATCAAATGTGGACTTACCAAAGAATCTGTACTTTGATTCCAAGACCTAGACATTGAAGGTAATAATGAAGAGTGGTGTGTTGAAGAAAATAATCTTTAGAGATAACTTCAAAGAATTCAACAGAGAACAATTGACTGAATTGGCAAATCTACATCTCTATGATTATCAACAGAGGGATAGGTTTGCTGGTTCACAAAGGAATGAGTTGTCCAATTACATAAAAAATTAAGCTAGTGCATGCTTTCCTTTGTTAAACAATAAGAGGAGGTTGGAGTATACTGAAGCAGAGAAGAAAGACAGAAGAGGTATACTGACATAAGGATGGCAAGCATTTCCTTTGACAAATCCAAAAGGCTTGTGAATCCTTATGCAAATATGAAGGAATGTATTAGTATGAACAGAAGCATGAGCAGACCAAATTCAGAAGTACAAAGAAATGGAAGGATTTCAAGAATAAGTTATGAAAAGAAAACTGATAGCTCTCATCTTGAGAAATTTTGAAGGTCATGCTCTGGGCATAATAGAACATGACTTTGAGTTGGAATTTCTCCATGTGAATGATTTGTATGACATTATGAGATGGGACCTCCTAGAGGATCATCCCTTCCATGCGGAGATCTCAATAAACCAACAAATGGCGGCAACAGTTAGGATGGAAAGGATCAAGGATGAAAAGAAGAAATCAACTGGGTCAAGCTAAAGGTAATCAATGTATGATTTAATTGAAATTGTTATTATGTTTTTGATGTATGTTTTATTTTGATATGTAATGCCCTTGAGGCAGAATTCAAATATGTAATCTATTTCTTTCAAAGTAATGAATTTATTGCTTTTAAGGATATTATGTGTATTTTGAAACAAGTGTATGTAACCCAGATGTGTTTTGGTTCATTTGAGTTTGTTCCAATCTAGGGGGAGACTGTTGGGGCTAAAAGATGATCAAGGAAGATTGGAATCTTCTCAACCTCCTAAGAAATATGCTTAGTAAGCTTTACACTTATTCGAGCAAGATATCTTATTCGAGTAAGGTTATCATCTGGAATTTTTCTAAGTGTTAGGTTCAAGCAAACTACAATTCATCAAGCAAGGTTGTTCTTCACTCAAGGAAAGTTTGCTTCAAAGCACACTCTTGACTTATCCAAGCTTAAACCAAGTAATTTGGTGGGTCGAGCAAGGATTCAATAATATGATCTCAAGCACACTTGTTAGAAGCTACAGTATCTCGGGTTTACTAACTTTGTTGGAATAAGCCTTAGACAAAAGGTTGAAGAGATCAAGAAGAACATGTTTGCTTGTGCGATATTTCCGAGCAAAGTTGGGTTATATAAAGAAGATTGAAGTTTGATTGAAGAATATTTTTTTCTTAGGAAAATATTCTAAGTAGAAGCTTACTCGAAGGAATGCTCAAGCATACTCGAGGATTACAAGGTCTGCTTGCCAAATCCAAAAGCTTACTCGAAGACCTATTTGACAATTGTAATAATTTAGAATATGTTTAAATATCTTTACAATGATTAGGGTTTCTAGAAGGTTTTCAGGTGTGCTTATAAAAGGAATATTTAGCCACATTTATAACAAACTGTTGATTACACACTTTTCTAAGCATACAAAATATTATGTACAGAAAGGCAGCCGCACCTGACATTCTACATGAAACATTAAAAGATATTTCCTTTTGTATTTCACTGATTATTATGAATAGAAATCTTTTGAGATTATAGTGTGTTTTTCAGCTTTGTGTTATTAAGAAACACCCTGATTATTATTGTTTCCGCCAATTTTAATCAACGGGTTTTCACATTGTTATTTTGTAATCCATCTTGTCAATATATTTTTGGGTTACGAGTTTGTGTTAATAACTCAATCCTGACATCTTGATCAATCAAAGGACACTCCAAAGTACCATGCCCACCTCTACAAAAATCACATTTATCCACCTTAACTTTTAGCTCCTTCATCACTCAGGTTATAATTTCTAAAGCAGCCACCACACTAGTATCCAGATTGACCTGGTACACCCCTCGAGCAGATGGGGGTGTACTAGTGATGGGAGTTGAATTCCTATTAAGTGGCTTTTGCGCATACTAAGACTGGGTGAAACTCTCGAAAAGATCATTTCATTCGTTGACGTTTTTCTTATCCATAAGATCCATTCTACTATTGTGTCGAATCAGGCTCTACTTTCATAATTCGGACCATTGTAAAATTTCTCAACAAGAGCCCTTGGAGTGAGACCATGCTGGGAACAACGAGATAGAAAATTCTAATATCACTCCCATGCTTGGTAACAAAGCTCCTCCGACTCCATGCGAAAGGAGTGGATCTTATCACGAAGGCGAGATGCTTTGGCAGGCAAAAAGTAATTTTTTTTTTATAAATGCATATCGAATCGCTTCCAAAGTGGTGAATGCACCTGCCGGTTGTGAGCGAGCCAAGTGGCGGCCCGCCCCGCAAGTGAAAACACAAAAAGAGGTGCACAAATATTACATCTTCTATGGAACCTTGCATATTGAATATCTTGAGAATAGGTTCAGACGAGAGACATGTGCTGGTGCATCTTCCTCTTCACAACTGCGAAACTGATAACCTTGAGTGATAGCGGTCATGATGTAGGACGGATCTTCCATGATTTCGGGTTAACATTTTCGAGAATGATGATGGGCGAGTGACTTCCGGTGAAACACTCGAATGCTTGTTGGTAAATGATTATGTTGTTATCGGCCATTTGATTATCTAGAATACTTCTAGGGCTTGATGGCAGTGAACTTTGTGGTGATGATTTTGGTGTGGAATAAATATTGACAGGATGTTTCTCTGAAAACGGTGAATCTGAACCTAACGAAGAATTGGACTCAAAATTTCATGGAGCAACAACTAGATTTCCCGGTGGTGGTCCGTGTGATCGATGATGTGGCATAAACCTGTAAAAGCACAAAAAACTTAATGAGTAGACCCTATGGAAAGACTCGAAAAAAAACTAAAAATATTATAAAATAAAGAAAATTAGACTCTTACCACTCAAAAACAAAATAGAAAAAATAGCATGTATGAATCAGGAAAGTCCAATCATATACAATCAACACAATCTCCAAGATTCCCCAGCAACGACGCCAAAAACTTGATGTGTTAAAAATAGTTTAACAATTATTAACTAATTTAACTCATAATAGACACTAAGTAATACTTTGGACACTCTAAAACTCGACTAAACTACTAACCGGAAAGTGAACCGATCGACTCTAGTAAAGCTAAGTAAGTCCGGATATCGAACTCATGGGACTCTTTAAATTGCATAACTTAAATAATTAGACTCGACTAATTGACACAAATATTTAATTATTATTATTAAAGGGGGGTATTACTGAAAACTTAAATATAAATAATTAAGAAAAAGAAATGATGAAAAACAATTTAGTTGGTTTTAATCAGATGATGATGAAAAACCATTTAGGCTAAAATCTTCAAAGTTTCAGTTATCAAATAATTGAAAAATGTTTGTTATGGAACTAGGATTATTAAATAATCACTTAAAGAAAACCCGAACAAGATCCTGACCCTTCTCAAGAAGACACATAAGGATATTTATTAACTTCTTAAAAACACCAATTTTAATATTAAACTTTATCTAATTAAATATGAACGAGTATCTTTAACTGAAATCCTACCTTACAACGCGGAAATCAAAGGTAGTTTAATAAACAACTCAATAGACAAAGTTGACAAATCAAACCTAGACGGACTCCTTACGAAGAACTAAATCTAGCAATTTTAATCAACAAAGACCCATCAAATAATCTATCACCTTACAGCTTTTTAGATTAGCAGCACATTTACTTATTTGATTAATAATATTGTTTCTGTGATCTTATTACAAATCAATCACAAAGTAGTCAAGAACACACAATAAATGACCTAACAGAATCCTATCATATGAAACAATCACCAAATACTTTGTGAAACAATAAAATTCATCAAATAAAACCAAGCACACATATGCATCGAATAAATAAAATCAAACTCGTTAGTGATTTATAAATCCATAAGCAAAAGAAAATCCCAAATAAAATTAAACTCCAACAATGGTTCATCATAAAAGCCTAGGCAGCCTAATAAGTTTAGCCTAGTTAGCATCGGTAAATCAAATAGAACAAAAATAAAATTCATGGTGAACATCAATTTAAAATAGACAACAAAAGATTAAAGGTGATAAAACCCGTGAGTATTCGATCTCTCTTGATTAGGCACTTCAGCGTCTGATTTGTACTCTTCAAAAGCTCCAAAATACGCGATAGTAGCTCAAATATTCATTCTTGGCAGCTCTTGATTCGTGTCTCTTCCCAGGGTTAAGGTGAATATTGTTTATATAGTGATTTAGGCCTACAAAAACAATCCAACACCACCACGCCGCGTCGTGCAGCATTGGTTCTTCTACTGATCACGTGGCGTGGCCTGGCTTAAATGGTCTGGTTCGTTCGTTGATCTGGTCTGGTTCAATCATGGTTCACAGTTCCATCTTCTTTTAGCTCGTTTATTTCTCATTTTAACATCTTTTGAACCCCGGGACCTACAAAATGAAAATATGTTTAAAATATAAATTCTAAATAAAAACAAACTAAAACAATTTAAAATGATACAAACTATATGGGAAAAATATGTGTATATAGCAATATATCAACCACCACCATCAAAAGAAGACTCAAAACATTTATTTCATTTTTATTCATTCTAGGTAATACTTTTCATATACTTTGACTATGAATTAGCGTTTCGGATTTTGGGTTTATTTTTTATGCAGTGAATGGAGGTGGTTTGCCAGTGGTGGTCAGCTAGATGGTGATGGTAGATGTAAGCTTTTTTTCATCTTTTATTTGTGTGTGATATAGACAAAGTGGAGGTTTCATGGCGGCAAATATGCATTTTTGCAAAAACGAAATTGGAGTTCTTAATTTCCCCTAAAACACCCCAAATTTGCTAAAACAATTTGAGGTTAAGAAGTTAAAACAGAGATTGAAGCATGGAATTCAGACTATTAGCATCTCTTACGTACACTTTGGCGTTGGTGTCGTGATCCTATAATCGGCGATGAGGAGTGGATTGTTGAAGAAGAAAAAGAAAATTTTCTTTTAATAAACAGATATTTTGTTATACCCCGTCAACTTCGAAAAATGACATATTTTTTCCTAGAACTAACGTCTACGCTAAGAAACAGGCTCAGTGGAGACCAATAAGGTGAAAGTTGGGATTAACCTAGTGAATCCTCTTTTTATTTCAACTTTGTAACCTTTATTGCATAAGTAACCCTAGCTAATCCAAAACCTATGGATTTAGTATTAACCCTAACAAGGAGATTACTAGTTTTGCATATTTAATGAGACCAATATAATAAGTAGGTTTTACATATTTAATGAAAGGATTATTGGATTTTAATAATCCAACTATCACATATTAGTCACTACCACTTCCAACTAACAAGTTGACCGCTTCCGTTTTATACTTTAAACTCGTTTCACTCCCCAAACTGCAATAGTTACTAAAATCAAATAACTCTTAATGAAACCAATCTGATTATATATATTATATACATATATTAAAAGAGAACATGTTTCACCAAAATCGTGCATAACATGTTGTACCTATTGTTATTTTTGTTGTAAAATCGTTCTTTATGAATTGTATATCTCTGCCTGTTGATGTTGTACATTATAAAATGGTGTTTTTAAGTCTCCACCAGGTGTTGTACACGTGTCCATTCCACCCACGCTCTACGTGTTTTACATCGTGAGTCATGACATTGGGGTTTTACATCGTGTATTGATATTGAATTATTGATCAACAAACCGGCCTCTCTTTCTTCTACCTTCTACCAGTTCCACCGCCATGATACGGTGCCACCATCTTCAACCCCACCTGTCGTTGCCGGGTTTCATCTGGGAACCCTTGGTGGCGGCGGTGGTACGGTTGTGTTTTCCGGCATCTGGTCTTTTACTGGCGCAGATATGCGCCGGTGGGTTGGTTGTAGACGACACCAGGTTCTATTTGTAAACCCTATGCGGTGGCGGCGGTGGTCTGGTGGCGTTTTCTGGTTGCTAACATATATTTGTGAAGGTTACTGAACATCCTTGCGGTTGAATATTGTTGATGATTGAAAGTTGCAGTTTTTTAACTGAAACCATTACCAGCGGCTTTCCAGCCATGTCTGGTAGCGGCATCGGACGGCGGCATTCGTGTCTGCTTCTTCATCTAATTGTTGAAAGTTAACTAATAAATTATCGTTTTGACTGTTGTTGGGTTCAATTTAGGAACCCTAGGCGGTGGCTTTGGCTTTGGCTTTGGCTGTAATGTTGCTGGGTTTTCTATAGGAACCTTAGGCGGGTGTGACGATATCAGGGGCTTAAGGCTGTGATGATACTTGATTATCTGAACCTCCTTTTCGAATCGATTTTGTATTTAGGAAGTTCCTTGGATCTTCATGATTGTGTTTTAAGCATGTAATGTGGATTTTAATACCTGTTTTAAGACGAGTTCGTTACTCTCTTCGCTGTTGGTTATTTTTACTTATGTAATTGTTTTCTATGATGATTTTTTTTATCATGCTTTGATTTAGTTTCCCGCAATTATTATTATTACTATTATTATTATTATTATTATAATTAGTTGACAGTTGGATGGGGCTCTAAATTTGTGGATATTGAAGTCTATGATGATGGCTTATCTGAGTTGTGACTATATCTTAACAATGCTTAAGGTTCATTGATTTTGCTTTATTTAAATCCAAAATGTCTAATTTTTGTTTAGGGGAATTTGAAGTATTGAACAGGCGACAAAAGTTTCTTGCCGCAACTACTGTGATATTTTTGGTTGTGAGTTCTTACAACGTTGGAACCGGTTGAGGAACATCTGTTTTAGAGATGATGGCAGCCTTTGAAACGGCCTTCATAAAGGTATTGTTATTTTCAAAATCGATTATAGTTAAATGCAAACACCGGATTAATATAAAAAAACACAGCAAAAAGAAACTCATAGCTTGACCAAGAATGTTCGACTTACTTGACCCTGACCCAAGCTATGACTTTCTTTGTACCTTTTTTCGTTGCCAAAGACAAATATATTAATCTTAAACTGTTTTAAGTTTGACTTGCAAAACATTCTGGTCGGTTGGTATCATGTAAAAACGGGTTGTTTTAGAAGAAGGTATCAATTTGGTTCGGCCAAAAATAGGCTCAAATTGAAACGAGTTGTTTTCGAAAAAGAAAAATTAGTTGCCTTACGTTTTCGAAATAATGATCTTAGTTTGGTTCGGGTCAAACCGGTTGGACCAAAACAGACTCAAATTGAAACAGTTGTTTTACAAAAAGGAAAAATAAGTTTCCTCGCGTTTTCAAAAGAATGAGGGTTATGACTGGATTTAAAGAATCAGACACATTTGGTGTGTTAATCGTGTCTAGGATTGTTGGATTTTGTTTAACTGAATCTTGATTTGCTTCATGTTGGGTTCACTTGTAACCCATCAAAATCGTATGCAAGTTGTCGCAGGTACAACCGAACAACCAAAGTTCCACAAAAGCGTAATGCAGATTGCAGCAGCAGCAGCCATTTTGAGAGTATCTAATAAGCAGCAATAGTCCCTTTTGATAGCTCTAACAAGCAGCTAAAAAAAACACTCTTTTTGGACTCCACGAAAATAGACTCACCTGCTTCTCTACAAATCCTTTTGTGCTAAAGCTTTCTGCATTAGTGTTTTTGTGCTACAATTCTCGATTGTGAAGTATAGCTAATAAGTTGATGCAACCAATATTTACTACGTAATGTAACTGCAAATGTCTACTAAAACTTAAAACACCCCGCAGCATTGCAAGCTCTAAATTCTAGTTATTTATTAATTTATATATAAATTTCAGATTACATATATAATCAAATCAATAGCCATAAAAATTTAACTTTTATCATTTATATCTAGTTATTATTTCTATAAATAACAAGAATTTATATTATTAGACTACTATATGATCATATAGCCCACGTGATACAAAAGTGGTGAGAAAAATACCAATAAAATAAGTTAAAATTAATAGTTTTAATAATATACATAATAGCATACATTATGCTATTATTAATAAGATATAAAAAAATGATAAAACAAAATTTTTACAATTCTTAAATCTCTAAAAAAAACCTTTCTAAATACAACATTGGATTTATCCAGAATATTTATATAACTTATTTATGAGGACTACAAATATAATATAATTGATTGATTTATAAAATTAAATAACTGTTCACATGACATCTACTTGTTATTCTATGTGTAGTACCTATAACGATGTTATGTGAAAAAATAATCTTACTTTGACAGTATAATTAAGTTTTTAATAATTTATTTTCTAAATATTGCTTTAATAGTATAATTAGGGGTTTTATAATTCATTTTCTAAATAATTATACACAACAACGTAACAAGTTTTTAGCAGTAAGTCTAGTCGATGGAACTTCGAAGAAGACACCACTCTTGTGTCTTTTCCAATTTATGACATGATATTGCTTGATAACTTCTAGTGAAAATACGTAGATCTACGCCTTTGTTTTGCGTATTAGATGTTAAATGTGTGTATTCCTTTTTAGACGTATCACTTTTGTTATTGTTAACCATGTTTCATGTTTCAATTACGATGATAAAGTTTAATCGTCTTTTTCGATTAGAAAGTAAAACACGTAGAGACAGAAAGTGATAGGGATATGAATTTAATTTGTTATAAAAGTCATTTGGCTTTCTTAGAAAATGACCAAAATTTATTTTATCATGTGATTATATATTTTCCCCTAAAAACAAATATAAATCTTTCTTTAGTATGCAATGAAGTCTTTAAAAGGTTGGCAAATTAACTTTACAGTAGTGGGCATGATAAGAAAGGCTCGTACATGATAATTGCACACGAATATTGGCCCCTCTTGTCCCTTCTAGTTTGTCTGTTTTCATTTACATCATTATATTTATATATTAGTAAATCGACTAATTTTAAATATTTAAAATCATTTTTTTATATTTTAAGAAATCTTAATTATTATAAATAAAATTTATTTAATATGAAGACTAATAATTGAGAGATTTCATTTATCAATCTAAAAATCAACTTAATCAATAAATATAATGTATTATAAAAATAGGATCAGGATTATGAGAAAACTTTTTTTAAATTGTAAACTATGAGAATCATTTTGGAGCAAAAAAAACACAAAAATAAAAAAAATCATAAAATTAAAAAACACAAAAATCCAAAAAGTAAAAAAACCAAAATTGTTATTATAACATCCCGATTTCATATAAAAAAAACTCGGTTTAGCTAAATTATATACACATATGTATAATATATACATATATGTGAAGAAGCGTGGATCGACTTACTTGTGTTCGATCTATGTTCCTCGGGTGTGAGTGTGCTATATCACCGATGGTTTTCCGGAATATGAGTTCTTCCACCTACAAAACGAAAAGCACCGTGAACTTACCCCTCAGAAAGGGACAGAAGGGTCCTCTTTGGGGTAACCCTCCGGTGTGAGAATAAGATATTGTAGGAGAAGATGATCAGAATGTGAAAATAAGTAAAGGACTTAGCATATATTTTCTTGCTTGCCACCAACTGTGAAGGTGGTGTGGTATTTATAGTATTAGGGTTCTCAATGATTGGGCTCAGACCCAATTAGGGCCTTTTTGGCCTCCTCCTACTGCTGCGCGCCACGTGTACTTGGGACACCTGGTGCTTTTTCATTGATTATTCTCTGACCAATGTATTTTACCTGACCCATGTGCCATCACGTGGTGGCACATGGGTTTTGCTGAGTTGTCCACCCTTCATTGGCAGCTGTCAACATCAGCACATTCTTTATTCCTTAAAAGATACATTCTGAAAGGTTGTCTGGTGAGTACAATCATGGTTGTCCTTATCCTGATTTGGATTAGACTATTGTCTCATTTGTTGTTTTGTCCTTTATGCGCCTATCCCGGGGATGCGCAAGGTCTTCTCTTTATTCTCACGCGCAGATGTTTCATGCGCAGATGTGATATGCGTGAGCATGTGATGCGCAAGCATATGTGATATGCGCCACGCGCAGATGTGATATGCGTGAGCATATGTGATGCGTGAGCATATGTGATATGCGTCACGCGCATAGGTTTTGGCTTTGTGTCTTCATGACATCCTGATTTCAAGCCTCTTGTCTATATCTTGTGGGTTGACCCGCCCCGCTCGATGTTAAGGCGGGTGCATACCCCTTCAAGCCCCCCCCAGTCTAATGTGTATCTTGTCTCGCGCGAGCGAGGTAAGATAGATATTAGACTTAATAGTTTGCTCTTTTAACAGGGTCTGTCTTTTATTTTTCATTTCTCATATGTGTGTTGCGCGAAATTCTATCCCTTTGGTTAAAACGAATCGTCAATGCACGTGGTTGGTTGATGCTGACATGCATCAGAGATGGAGACGTTATGTGTCAGACCCTTCGCGTGCTCGAGGTGCTACAGTTGCCTTTCACGTCTCCTCATACAATGTCAGGAACACGTGTCGCGCTTATGTTGGCCTACGCCTGCGAGTGGGGGCGCGTGAGCGTAGATCTGATTATTACTTTTTTCTCTCTCTCTCCCCTGGGCCTATAAAACCAAACCTTTTGAATGGTTTTTTCTTCATCTCCATTGTCATTTTCAGAGTTCTTGCCTCTTCAGTTTACAATCCGACTAAGAGCCCTCGTCTTTGTCCCTGAATTCCGTCCTTACAGTGACCATACTTGTTCAATTTGCAATTGTATGTCTGATAACCCAGACATCACAATTTCTCCTAGTAAACGCCGTGTAAAATCAGTGGTTATGTCTACTTTGAAGAAGAACGGCAAGGGTAAACGGGTTGCCGAGGCCTCGTCGGAGGAGGGAGGGAAAAACAAGGCAGTGAAGAGATGGGATGAGATTCCCTGTAAGCTGAAACAATCTGATTTTGATAGTCTCCTTGCTTCTCAGGGTTTTCTCCCTGAGTATGGTTGTCTGCTTCCGGCAGCCGGGCAGACGGCGGCAGATCCTCCTGCCGGCTACATCTCTCTATATTCTCATTTTTTTACTCACTGTAACCTTCGTCTTCCGATGACAAGGTTTATAGGTGCGCTCCTTCAGTTTTATGGGATTCACATATCCCAAGTCCATCCCTGTGGATTAGTGCGCATGACTCATTTTGAGTTCATGTGCAAAGCTCAGCGCGAGGAGCCCACCCCTCGGCGCTTTCAATATTTTTATAAGCCAAAGATCCAAGATTCTTGGTTCTCATTCACACCGCGCAGTCAGAAGGTTAAGTGCTGCACTGTTTCTTTCAAAAGCCTTCATGACTGGGCTGAAAAATTCTTTTTCATCAAGGCTGGCGTTATCCCAATTCGCATGACTATGCGCGCGATCACTTCTGCGCCCGCGGATGATAATGTCCTTAAGAACCCAACGGGCGCGTGGGTTAAGAAGTTATCTGCTGAACCATCCCCCGCCAGGAAAATTTGTGAGGAAGCGTTGGTGGGGGTTGGCATGAGCAAGAGGTGGATTGACAGCGGGACTGAGCCTGTCATCCAAGTTGATGGCTCAGGTGGGTTGTTTGTTCATTGCGTTAATTTTGCGCGAGTATAATTCGTTTTGCTGATATCATTTGTCTTGTTTTATGCAGAAAGCAAGGAATACATCCACGCCGCCTATGACGAGCATATGGAGGGTGGCTCTGTCGCGCTGAGCGCTGGGGAAGTTGCTTTCCCTGATCGCTTCGATGATATGTTCATCCCTGTCGATTTAGAATTTTGTTTTGACAGCGATGCGCCTGGTAAGCCTTTGTATTTGTGCTTAGGCCCTTAGAATACCTGCGTTTTGTTTTACCATTTCTGTTGCGCGTATTGTAGATGCGCTCGAGAATTATGAGTTGGAGCTTGTGGAAGAGGAAGTGGAGGAGGAAGAAGCTGAAGTGCCGCAACTCAAACGCAAGGCTAAAGGCAAAACTGGCGCAGGGGCCAGTAAAAAACAGAAAAAAGGTGATGCCTCTGTTGCCCAGGATCTTCCTCCTACTCAAGCGAAGGGACTTGAGAAAACCAAGGGTTTTACATCCAAGTTTTCCTCGTCTTCTTTGCCTCGAGGTGTGGGCAGTCCCCCCGTCCACACGAGGTATGGTGCCGCCACCTCATCTCTTCGCGCGGCGGACAAGGGAAGCGGCGCTGCGCCTGCTGTTCCGTCTTCTCCAACAGGTATACTTTGTTTATATTTTGTGGTTTTATGAGCGTGATTCTGATAGTTATTAATAAAGCTTTGTTCACTCAAATGTTTGTAGAGCCGGCAACGTTGGTGGCTCAACCTCAGGCGCAGGCAGGTGCCCAGGCTATGCCGAAGGTTGTCTTGAAGTCCTCTGCTTTGCCCTCAAAAAGGGGGAAAATGGACTTCATGGCGATGCTTAATTCGCGGAATGCGGTGCGCCAAGGTATTTATTGCGCTTTGATTGTCTGATTTTTTCCTTTAGTTCAAGTCATGAATCACTTCTCCTTGTTGGTTTTTTCATAGGTATTATAGCTGGCACACAACCTGCTGGTGGTACCACTAGCGCTGGCGCCGCTAGTTCTGATCCTGCTCCCACAAGTACTGAATCTCCCCTCATTGGGATCACTAAGGAGCAGGAGACTATTTTTCGCGCTACTCTAACAGCGTCAAGATCTCCCTCACCTCCTCCTGCGCGCAGCCCTCCTCGTGAGACTATTTTTTATTCTTCCAAGTCGCAGGAGAAGAGACCTGTTCTAGAGGATGATAAGGAGGTTAATTCTGAAGGTTCTGATGGTGGCCGCGCAAGCCCTATAGCGCCACGAGATTTCGTGGCGCAGCCTTCTTCTCGTGGGGCAGGCAGGAGCTCATCAGCTGGCGCTAATCTTTCCGCCGATTCTCCTCAGGTATAAGTTTGTTTTGCTCCGCTGTGCAGACTTCCGAATTAGTGTTTAGATAACTAAAACGTTTCTTTGCGTTGCTTTGTGTTTGCAGGAAGCCGATCACATATACCGCCCGAGCTGGAATATTACTGAAGATAGCTCATTTCAATCCATGGGCGTATGTGAAGACTTCTGGGCTCACTCTGTTCCTCCGGCTGAAAGGAGGTTTCAAGAGAACCGCGCTCGCGTGGACTTGCTTAATGACCACCTTTTTGCTGGGTCTGCGTTCTTTGCTGCCTCCCAAGAGCTTCGCAATGATTATATAAAGGTACGTGATGCCCTTCCGGAGGCCAAGCAAAAGGCTAAGATTTCTGCTTGGAATCTTTCTGATGCCCGAGAGAGGGCTGAGAAACTCCAAGCAGAACTTAGCGAGAACCGGGCAAGTGCCAACGCTGCTTTTGTGAAGCGCGGGCTTGAGCTGCAAGCTGCGCGGGAGAAGCTGCAAGCGGCAGAGGCAGACGCGGCCAAGTACGCGCGTCGAGGGCGTGACCTGGAGTTGGAAGCAGAGGCGCGTGACCAAACTATTGCACAGGTTAATACTGACAAATCCTTATTGGAGAGTGAGGTTGCGCGCCTGAAGAAAGAGCTCGATGCTGCGCGAGCGGAAAAGAATGAAGCCTTGGCGGCAGCGGCGTCTGACAAAGAAAAGCTAAAACAAGCCAAGGAAACTGTTGAGTTGTTAAACTCTCAGATCCCTGCTCTTGAGACGTCTGTTTCTTCCCTCGCGCAGGACCGTCAATGGCTGATTTCACAGGGTGTGACTCGTTGCGCTTATGCGATGAAATACTCAGACGAGTTTCAGACCCTTGTGATGGATTGTAATGCAGCGTCGCGCTTGGTGGGTCGAGCTGAAGGGTTTAAGGATGGCTATGAATATGGCATGCTAAAGAAGAATCCATCCGACTATCCTTATCAGCTCGACGTTGTCTGGGCTGACATGGCTGAGGTGGGGGAGAAGTACCTGAATACTCCAATTCCCATCTTTGAGCATGTATGTTAACCTTAATGAGTTTACTTGACTTATTTTCATAATCTTTTGTACTCATACTTTTCCTTGTGACTTTGCAGATAGCCGCGCTTGCTGACCAGCCCGATCTTGGCGCTTTAAAGAAATTACTTGATGAATGTGAAGGGACTGGTGGCAATGATGATGGCGCGGGCAACGCTACCTCTGCTAGCGGCTCTGGCGTGGCCAAAGAACCTACTCCTGACGCTATCATAATAGAAGACGACTATATTCAAGACGAACAACTTGATTATGGTAAGTTTGGAGATGAGGAGCGGGCTGCGCCAGATGCTGAGGAAGGAAGTAATGATGAGGGCGATGAAGAGGCTGATATTGATATAGAGACTTGAAAAGCCCTTCTTGTTTTTTTTTGTTTTTTTTTTTTGTAGTTTTTACCTCATCATTTGTAAATTTGTAAACTTCTATGTTTATGGAATGAAATTTTGTTTTTCCCTTATTCGCATCTTGCGCATTCCCAATTCATCTCTTTATATTGTATGCGTGTGCTTGTTGAATATAACGTATGCTTACACATTGAAACTTGAACAAGGTTGTAAGGAATTTATTTTTACTTAATCCTTAACAGTTGTCATATTTCAAGTTATTTTGCGATATTTTGAATATGCTGACACGTGCCTTGGCATTTCATTATTCCTCTTTTGCGCGACGTTATCGCGCATTTATTATAGGGAATTATGAATGAGTTTTTTAGCCTTTACGTGTCAGTATGTGTTACTCTGATATCCATTATAATCCCATGCGCGGCCCCGACCTGAGACCTTAACAACTATGCTTTGGCATGTGCTTTGCCTTAGTTGTGCTTAGGTACTTTTATGGTCCAGCTGCGCAGCATGTAGGATGGATGTTGTGAGTAATTTGAGCTAAGGCTCATATTATTGGGCTAAGGCCCTGAGCTAAGGCTCATATTATTGGGCTAAGGCCCTGACGTTTGAGTTAAAACTCGTTAACGCGTCTGAGCTTGAAGCTCGCGCATGTATGTTTTACTTCGTTTTATTTTTAGTTTGATGTCAATACAATGTTGTCATATTGCTCAAAATTAATAAAGGGAAGTGTGAAACATGTATGCAAAAGGTAATAGAACGCATATTAAAAGAAAATAGCGCATATCATTATTCATAATGGCTTAAAAAGCCTTGATTACAATCTTGACAACTTTTACATGAAAAATTTTCTAAGTTGTGCTGCGTTCCATGTGCGCGGGATCTTCTTTCCATTTAAATCTTTTAAAGCGTATGCGCCTTTCCCAATTCTTCCGAGACTTGATAGGGTCCCTCCCAGTTGGGAGACATCTTTCCCGGGGGTATTGCGCGACTAGCTTCATTGTTCCGAAGGACAAAATCATTCCTCTTGAAGTGGCATTCTTTCACGCGCTGATTGTAATATTTTTCTAGTTTTTTCTTGTATTTGGCTTCACTGATGATAGCCGCCTCTCTGCGCCCTTCAAGTAAGTTGAGATCCAACCTCCTTTCTTGCTCGTTATCTGTCTTACTCATCATGAGCACTCTATAGGATGGGCATCCAATCTCCGCTGGAATCATAGCCTCCGTTCCATAGGTTAGGCTGAACGGGGACTCGCCATTGCTGGTTTTGCTAAATGTCCTGTGCGCCCACAGGACATTGGGTAACTCCTCGACAATGCATGGGATTCTCCCTCCAACCTTTTCTTCAGCCCATTCAGCAAGCTTTGGTTCGCGCGTTCCACTTGGCCATTCCCTTGAGGGTGGTATACTGAAGTGAAGACTTGGTTGATGCGCAATTCCTTGAGCCAACTGGATATCTTCCTGTCAGTGAATTGTTTGCCATTGTCGCTCACAATTTCCATGGGCAGGCCAAAACGGCATATGATGTGGCTCCAAATAAATTGTTTCATTGCCTCGGCTGTGATTTTTACTAGTGGCTTGGCTTCAACCCATTTTGTGAAATAGTCTACTGCCACTATCAAAAACTTTACTCGCCCTGGCGCTTGCGGTAAGGGACCCACAATATCGATTGCCCACTTATGGAAAGGCCATGCAGAGGTCACCGGAATCAAGTTGTTCTTTGGCCGCATGGTGTTTGGCGCATAGCTCTGACACGCTTTGCATTTTTGGATTTCTTTTAACACGTCCAAGTACATGCCTGGCCAATAGTAACCTGCGTTCATTGCCGTGGTAACCACCATGCGCGGGCCAGCATGTATTCCACAGATTCCTTCGTGTATCTCTCTGATCACATAGCTTGCTTCTTCAGCGTCTAGGCATTTCATGAGCGGTCGAAGATAAGAGCGTCGATATAACGTACCATCAAGCAGTTCGTAGTTCTGCGACTTATGTCTTATCTTCCTCGCCTGTGCGCGATCGTCTGGTACCTTTCCCTCCTTCAAGAATTCCATTATTGGAGTTATCCATGATGAAGGTGTTGTATGAATTACAAGGACAGACTTCGCTCCCACTGACGGGTTGCTCATTACTTCCACCCTGACATCTTTGCCAAAATGATCGAAGCTGGTTGATGCCATTTTGCTTAGCGCGTTGGCGGACTTATTTTCACTGTGCGGAATGTGTATGATTCTGAAAAAGTCAAATTGTTTAGTGAGTTTCTTCGCCTGCTCTAGATACAGAGGCATGGTGTTCTCCTTGGCATCATAAAGGCCATTGACTTGTGCTGCTACCAGGTATGAATCTACATGAGCCTCTAGCTTTTTAACTCCGAACTTGTGCGCGATGCGCAAACCAGCCAGCAGGGCTTCATACTCAGCTTCATTGTTGGTGCTTTTGAAATCCAACCTGATTGCGTAGGTGTATTCATGATTTTCTGGATCCACCAGTTTGAGGCCTGCGCCGGACACTTCGTTGTTTGAAGCTCCATCAATGAATAATCTCCAAACGTTTTCTTCATTATTGGCTTGCGGAGGGTCTACTTCACGCTGAGCCTCTTCAACTTTTCCTTCAGGGATTTCTGCGATGAAATCAGCTAAGACTTGTCCCTTGATTGCTGGACGAGGCTTATAGGTGATCGTGTGCTCCCCTAATTCCAGCGCCCATTTTGTCAGCCTTCCTGAGAGCGCGGGACGCCGCAAGACTTGCTGGATTTTGTAATCAGTCAGGACTTCAATAGGATGACCATTGAAATATCTGTGAAGCTTGCGCGACGCATGCGTTAGTGATAAAACTAACTTTTCTATGATGGTGTAGCGCGTCTCAGGATCTGTCAGCACCCGACTTACATAATAAATTGGTGTTTGGATTCCCTTGCGATCCACCAATAATACTGCGCCAATGGCGCATTCTCCTGCTGACAGGTATAATGTTAAAGTTTCACCAGATTTATCAGACATTCTTTTATCTCACTGAAAGCTTGCTCGGCCTCAGTCGTCCACTTGAATTGGCTTTTCTTTAAGCAATTTCTCAATGTGTTAATGAATGGAGTAGATTTGCTTGCATGGTTTTCTAGGAACCTGTTAATTGATACCAATCTACCATTCAACTTCTGAACTTCCTTCATGGTGGATGGTGAGGGCATGCTGAGGATAGCCTCCACCTTCTCTGGGTTCACCTTGAAACCATCCTTGGTGACCATTACGCCGAGAAATTTCCCTTCTTCCACGCCAAATGTGCATTTGCTCGAGTTGAGCTTCATGTTTACTTCCTTTAGGCGCCGAAGGGTTTCGTCGATGTCTTTGAGCATTTGTTTTTCCTCCCTGCTTTTAATCACCAAATCATCCACGTAGACTTCCATGTTTTTTCCAATTTGCTCGTTGAAAACTGCGTCCATGAGTCTCTGGTAAGTGGCTCCTGCATTCTTCAAACCAAAGGGCATTTTTGTGTAACAGAAAACACCCTTGTCAGTTCTGAAAGCAGTCTTGTCTTCATCCTGCGGTGCCATTTGAATTTGGTGATAGCCCTTATAGGCATCCAGGAAACATTTGAGCTTAAATGGCGCCACAGAGTCCACCTTCGCGTCAATGTTTGGGAGGGGCTAACAATCTTTTGGACACGCTTTGTTGAGGTCTTTGAAATCAATGCACATTCTCCATGACCCATTGCTCTTCTTTACCATCACAGGATTGGCTACCCATGTTTGGTATCGTATTGGGCGAATGATATTCGCGCGCAGTAGATCTTCTACTTGCTCATTCATGGCCATTGCCTTCTCGTCTCCCATGACTCTTTTCTTTTGAGCAATTGGCTCTACAAACTTGAATGTGTTGAGAGAGTGCTGAGCCAGGTCTCGCGGAACCCCAGTCATATCAGAATGTTGCCACGCAAAGACTGACGTATACGTTGTGAGCAATCTTTTCATTCTCACCCTTGTGTCATCTGATATCGTAGCTCCGATTGTGATTGTTTGTTCTGGGAATTTTGTGTTGAGAATCCATTTCTCTGGCGCGTTGTTTGCCATTGGAAGCTTCATTCTCCCTTCTCGAGGTATACTTGTTACTGCGCATAAATGATCTCGATACACAAATGTTACTCCTGTTGGTGTTGGGAACCCCAATGCGCCATGCGCTGGTGACGGTATGGCGTTGAATTTGGAAATCGTTCCTCTACCCAAGATCATACTATGGCATGAAGTAGTGGGCAAGACCAGAAAGTTGACAATTTCAGCTCGCTTGTTCTTCTCATCCCCATAGTTAGTTCGAATTGTATCTGACCTAGGGGGTGAATAATTTCGTTTGAGACACCTAAGATTGGTGCACTCACAACTTCGAGCCTTGCTTGGTCTTCTGGATCCAACTTCCTGAAACATTGCTCATACATGATGTCTGACTCACTACCGGTGTCCACTAGGACTCTTGACACCCCATAATGAGCGATGTGTACAGTGATGACTAGAGGACTGCTGATAGACGGGCCTCCTCTGATTCTTGGAAAGATTACTTGTTGCTCGCGCCAATCCCCTTGGATTTGTGCGCTTCTCTTCCTCGATCTTTGCCCTTGCCTTCCTCCTTCAGCTACACAGATTCTTTTGAATTTTTTACTGGCTGAGGCTCCGTCTGGTTGCTCGTTCTCTGGTCTTGGGTTTTTTACTAGGTGAGCCAACCTGCCTGATTTTACATCTTTTTCGATCGCATCTTTCAAATGGTGGCATGCATCGGTGTTGTGCCCTGTGGATTTGTGAAACTCACAATATTTGCCACTGTTTGGTGGTCCCTTATGGAGTAATGGCCTGGGGCTTTTAAACTGGACATTCTCTGTGCTTAACACTTGCGAAGGCGTTTTGGTGAGGGGAGTCCATATTCTTGGTAGAGGTCTATTAGGCTCTCTGCCGCCTTCCTTCTTGTGACAATCGTCAATTTCAGGTTAACTCCGTTAACTCAACTCCGTCAATTCAAACTTAAGATCACTGAATCTAAAACGCAAACCTCATTTCATTTAAACTAGGGTTTAAATGACGCTTAACACTTACTACATGTGTAGTCTTTCGGGAATTGCACCGAAACGCAAACGAGTTGACGCAAATGATTGATGAATAAACGAAAAACGTCAAAACAGTAATTATGTGATAATTATGTGTTAGACTTATGTGTTATGCGATAACATGGTTATAAACGTTAACTCAAGATGCAAACTAGTTAATTTAGGCTAGATAAGTAATACTTAGAAGTTGAGGGACTTGAGTGTAACATATTATGTTTATAAATAATACTAAACCTTAACCCTAAAACACTTTTCTTTTTCTTTCCCTCTAACCCCGATCGGAAACCCCTCCCCTTACTCCCTTGGCTGCCGTCGACTTATCCACACATATACACCATCAATTTCAAGTTTTGATCGAAGATTAATGTACTAGGAAGAACGCTAGAGAGAGTTTTTCTGTGACGCGCATATTGGTGAATTATTTTGGGAATACTTCGCAAACAGTGAGTTTCACTTTCCCCTTTCTAACTGTTTTCAAACGCTTTTCACTTGGGGGAGATAACATACTCCGAAACGCATTTAAGATTTTGATAATATAGATTATATATCACTTGTAAAGACTAAGTGGCAAACGCAATAACTAAAGTCCTTCATAACATCGAACCGGTTAATATTTGGATAATATCGAGTCATTGTTGAGTAGTACTACTGGGTTTGACAAACCCCACCCAACGCTAAACTCGACTGGAAGTCGAGCGGGTGTAATCTTCGCTAAACACATACCATGGTCTGGATGACCTGGTGGCAAGGCAAATGATAAACAGTCAGCTTCGGTGTCAAACACTTAGTGATACTTGTTTTATAGGCTAGCTACCTATAGATATATAATTGACATAACACCATCTGGTAACGCTAAACGCAAAACGCTGTAACGCAAAACGCTGAACGCAAACGCTAAACGCTTTATTTTATTTAAACTTGTGAACTCACCAACCTTGTGTTGACACTTTTAGTATGTTATTCTCAGGTAGCCGAGGCGGGGCGCGCGGTTTAGGAACATGCATTGCTTGAAACATTTTTAATTATGCAAACTTATCTTAAACTGTTATCATTGGGTTTTAAGTCGTCCTGCGTGACGCAACATTGGTTTCTATGGTTTTACGCTTCCGCATTTAATTACTTGTAAACGTTTTCATGGTCTTGAAACTTTGTTTTTATGGGTTGATTATAACTAATGATTCTGATCCTGTTAGTTCACACCCTCTGACGGAAAAACTCCGTTAGTGGATTTTGAGGGTGTGACAGATTGGTATCAGAGCCATTGGTTATAGCGAACTAGAAGCTGCATGCATACTAGACTATAACCGCGACGACCCATTAGTTATAATGATACGCACTGCATAGATTTGTGTAGTCTTTGTTATCTTATCTCTTTACCTCTTTCACTCATACGCGCGCGCATACACGGCTTACCTGTAGGGATGTCAACGCCACCCTCATCATCATCTGATCCAATGACTCATGCTCATGGGAAGGAACCGCAGTTACCTACCGCATCGCCACCCCGAGTAGTCCCGGAACTCGAAGCTCCCGCACCGAAGAGGTACCGCTTATCCGGAGGCATGTACGAGAACGAAGTTAGCTGGGATTGGTACCCTAATATGATCAGACGTATGGTCTATCGCGAACAAGTTCCCCCGTTACCTCACCCGAACCACCCTGCTTACCCCAACACCCTACCACCCTTAACCGAACCTGTAGAGCGAGTTATCGCAGCTGTTGTTTCATGCTTGGAGCGTGACGTGGGTTACATGCGCTATACGAGAGCGAGTTCTCGCAGCTATCTTTTTATTACATGTATGGTGTGTTGTATATGAAAGAAAAATTCATGTTTAACATTTTATACTGTGATTCTAGGAAATTCTAAGAAAAATTCATGTTTAACATTTTAACATTTTGCACTGAGGGAGCTATAGGCTTCCTGCGTTGGGCTGAGAAGGCCGAGTCGGCATTTGAGATGTGCAGTTGTCCCTCTGCCAGTAGGGTCAAATTCGCTGCTGGAACACTTGAGGATTCTACCCTCACTTGGTGGAATTTGAACGTACAGATTCTTGGATTGGAACTGGCTAACGCGATGAACTGGGAGGAGTTCAAGAACAAGATGCGAGAGGAGTACTGTCCGAGAGAGGAGATTTCGAAGTTAGAGTCAGAATTTTGGTCACTGAAGATGGTGGGCTCAGAAATCGAAGCCTACACTACCCGTTCTCACGAGTTAGCGGTGATGTGTCCGCGGATGGTGGATCCGTCGAGTAAGAGGATTGAAATGTTCATTGATGGGTTAGCACCGCAGATTCAGGGCATGGTGACGTCTTCCAGACCAGCCACGATACAACAAGCGATCCGTTTAGCTCACAAACTGACGGATCAGGCTGTGACCCAAGGTGCGTTACCACCTAGGGGTTCAACCACTAAAGCCCGTGACAACCCGAGTAATGACAACAACAGCAACAGCAACCCGAGCAGCGGAAAGAGGAAGTTTGACAACACCAGATCCTCGTCCTCGAACCTCCCACCGCAACAACACTATCGTAAGCCCGAATTCACTCGGAGCTTCAACAATCAGAATCACAACAACAATAACAACGATAGCGGGCAGGGTTCGAGCGGATATGCTGGGAAATATCCGAAGTGCAATAGGTGCAACTATCATCATACTGGCCCCTGTGACCGTGTCAAGTGTCAGAGATGCGGAAAGATGGGTCACCAGGCGAAGGAATGTAGAGGAGACCTTGCGGCAAAGGGTGCTCCTAAGCCACCTATGACGACGAAGGTATGTTTTGAGTGTGGGCAAGAAGGTCATTTCAGGAAAGATTGTCCCAAGCTGAAACAGAACGACAACAATGGAGGTAATGGAAGTGGCAGTAGTGGTGGAAGCAATGGCAAAGGAAGAGCTTTTGTAATTGGGTCAGGTCAAGCCCGCAATGATCCGCACGTGGTGACTGGTAAGTTCCCTCTGAACGATTGTTTTGCTTCTGTATTGTTTGACACTGGAGCTGATAGGAGTTTTGTGTCGAAAGCCTTTAGCCAACTCTTAGACTTAACTCCAACTCCGTTAGATGCTAAGTTTCCTGTTGAATTAGCTGACGGTAATACTATAGTAACGACTCATGTACTTGCGGGATGTAAGTTAAAACTGTCTACATGTCTTTGATATCGACCTTATTCCTTTTTCGCTTAGTAGTTTCGATGTCGTTGTCGGCATGGACTGGTTATCCGAGAACCGAGCGGAGATTATATTTCACGACAAGATAGTTCACATTACTACCCCTTCCGGCGAGATCATTTCGGTCCGAGGTGAGAGAAGCGGCATGACCACCGGCGTCATTACCCTCATGAAGGCGCAGAAGTACCTGCGAAAGGGTCATCCGGCAGTTTTGGCGCAAATTGTTGATAAACCCGCGGAGGAGAAGCGAATTGATGATATACCGATTGTGCGAGAATTTCCGGAAGTTTTCCCGGATGATTTTCCTGGACTCCCTCCTGTACGAAAAGTCGAATTCCAAATCGAGTTGACCCCCGGTGCAGCACCCATAGCACGAGCCCCGTATCGGCTCGTACCGGCGGAGCTTCAGGAGTTGTCCACTCAGTTGCAAGATTTGTTGGATAAGGGTTTTATCCGACCTAGCTCATCGCCATGGGGAGCCCCTGTCTTGTTTTTCCGAAAGAAGGACGGGATTTTCCGCATGTGTATCGACTACCGGGAGTTGAACAAGGTGACGGTCAAGAACCGTTATCCCTTACCCCGAATTGATGATTTGTTTGACCAGCTTCAAGGATCGAGTTATTACTCGAAGATCGATCTGCGATCCGGTTACCACCAACTGAGAGTGCGCGAAGAAGATATCTCCAAGACGGCTTTCAGAACACGGTATGGTCACTACGAGTTTTCGGTTATGCCTTTTGGCCTAACCAATGCACCAGCCGTATTTATGGATCTCATGAATCGAGTATGCAAGGCGTACCTCGACAAGTTTGTGATTGTTTTCATTGATGATATTCTCGTCTACTCCAAGAACGAGGCTGACCACGAAGAGCACTTGAGGTTAATTCTGGAGTTGTTGAAGAAGGAACAACTGTATGCTAAACTCTCGAAATGTGAGTTTTGGCTTCGCGAGGTTCACTTTTTAGGACATGTGATCAACGAGAATGGTATCCATGTCGATCCCGGTAAGGTAGAGGCCATCAAAAACTGGGAAGCACCTAAGACTCCGACTGAGGTGCGGCAATTCCTAGGACTGGCCGGCTACTACCGGCGTTTCATCGAGGGATTTTCAAAGATTGCTCAACCCCTCACCGCTTTGACTCACAAAGGCACCAAGTACAATTGGGGTGACGCGCAAGAATCCGCTTTTCAACTGTTGAAAACCAAACTCTGTAGCGCCCCTATTCTAGCCCTCCCCGAGGGAACGGAAAATTTTGAGGTACATTGTGACGCATCGATACAAGGACTCGGCTGTGTGCTGATGCAACTCGAGAAGGTGATAGCTTATGCCTCTCGACAACTACGGGTTCACGAGAAGAACTACACGACCCATGATTTGGAACTCGGAGCTGTGGTGTTTGCCCTTAAGATATGGAGGCATTACTTGTACGGTACCAAGTTTACCATTTACACCGACCACAAGAGTCTCCAACATATCTACGATCAGAAGGAGCTGAACATGCGACGGCGCCGTTGGGTCGAGCTGCTTAAGGATTATGATTGTGCCATCAAGTACCACCCTGGCAAGGCCAATGTAGTGGCCGACGCCCTCAGCAGAAAAGAAACAGATAAACTCAGACGAGTGCGAGCATTGCAACTCACGATTCATGCAAACTTACCTGACCAGATTCGCGAGGCGCAACTCGAAGCTTTGAAAGATGATAATCTTCCATCGGAACCTTTATAAAGTTTCGCAAACATAAAGAGATATTTTGAATTGAATACAATATGTGTTTGCAAATATAAATGGTCTGTTTCTTATACGAGAAGTGACATGTCGTGTAGACTATTGATGCGAAAACAACTTGGTATTGTTATTAACATAATTAATTCTCCAAATATTACTCCTAGCATGTAGAATATTATTTAACGTGTTATTGTGATTGGACAGATTTTGACCGTTCAAGACTAGTGTTTCGGTATGAAACAAGGTAAAGATGATATGACTTCATGGAGCTCTATTGAGGGAGTACCTCAAGGATAACCACAAGAGAATATCGTTGTGATGATCTTGGTCGAACGATAAAAGTGTTGAAGATAACAATAAATTGAGAATTGGTGTCTAGATGTTGTCAGTTTATCCAATTGAATTGTTGTTAAAATGTGTTTTCACATTATGTTGTAATTCCGGTTGTATTATGTTGTGATCAATACCTTCGGATAACACATGCAATATTACAACGAAATAAATCAATGAATATCGTGGCATATAAAATCATTTTGAATATGTCGTTTAATGGATAGTGCAAGAAGAAATTTGCACAATAAACAACTTGAAAGTTGTTTCGTTGACGATGTGAAAAGACATCAAATGACTAAATACGACAAGAGTAAATTCAGCGAGTGCATTAAGATGAATTGCACAACAAGATATGTCATTAAATTCTAAGAGCACCAATGTAACATTTGTTACTTTTCAAACCCGAAAATCCGACCCGTTTTAAATTTTTGGTTTTTATTTATAAATATATGTATAAAACATATTATAATTGTAGGTTCCCAGCAGGATCTACACAGGAGTATCTCGTAACACGAGGGTGCGGAATCCCCTACGTATACGATACGAGTGTTAAGACGATGAACACGTAAATCACACGTAAAACACACGAGTATAAAAGACAATACTTGTTATATTGCATAGGTAGTAAACTAGAAACCAAACACGTAACACAAAGGTGTCACAAAGCAGCCGTCCAAAAGTTACTTCTAAAGAGACGAAGCTAGACATTATATATTAGTGACAACTTCGCCTAACACCCTAGGCGAAGTTTTCCTAACTTCGCTCAACCCAAGTTCGCTGAAACATATAGCGAACATAAAAGAACAAGTTCAAGACAATATGAACAATGTAAACGATTATAGACACAAATAAAGACGAGATACTGAACTACTAGCATTATGCACCAACAGACTCCCCCTTGGCAGTAGCTTCATATCTCTAACGTCTTTCTCGTGTCATGTAATCCAAAAATCACGTACCCACTGTCTTCAAGCATGAATGCCCTGTCTCACACAGACAGAGACCACCTTCTAGTATTTCTTTGCTTCATCTTTCCATGCAGGAATATAGAAAATCTTCTTATCATTAAGTACCTGCAAATCAGCTTGAGACAAGTTAACCAAGTGCATTGGATTATACACCATTACGGCTTCAGCAGTCTGGCAGTCAACAAACCACCACTTGAGATCCTTCAACACATCCTTGGGCATTTGCTTCACCGGAACCTCTTTCAAACATCGAATCGGCTTATATTTCATCACCATCCAGGGTTTACCATCAGCCCGCATACCCCGTTCCTTGTCTTCAACCAACTTTCCTTTCTGAGGCTTCAACAACTCAAACTTTTTCTCCTTAATACTTTCCTTCCAGACAATCTTCCCTACCCATCTTGCAAAATTATCATCACTTCTGTTTATCAATATCAACCGGGCTAAATCTTTTACCTCGCACTCAGGCAAGGTGTTGAGCGATCTCAATGCCTTCTTAAAATACTGAACCCCATCATAACGCTTTATCACAAACAATTTCAATTGTTCATCATATAACCAGCAAATGATACCTTTCTTTGACTCAGCGTAACCCTTGATATTGTAACTTTACTTGAACATTGTCGGTACCACTGGCTTCTTTGTCTTGAAGAACCATTGAGCACAGCCTTCTTTCCATCTTGGCTGCTCTTCCCACTCAGACTCACCCGTCACATTATCATCTTGACCCAACTTCACTTCATCAACACTTGGAATTGCATGCTCAACCTCATCATCAAATATCTCTCCTTCCTCTAACTCACATTCAATCTCTATCTGTTCCCCGATTTTCTCAATCTCACTAGCCGTCAACACATCATCAACTAACTCATTCTCATCATCTACAACCACCACAGTCTCACCACCTGTACTGCCAGACGGACTCCCCCTGAGATGTGGAAGTCCCAAGATTTTGTTCAGTTCTTGGCAACTCACCACCTGCATCTTTCGATGCATTGAGATCATCGTCATTGTCTTGTCTCGTCTTTGTCCTCAGCTCATCACCCTTGCAACCCGTCTCCCCCTGAGATGCTAAGAACTATTTAAGAGCATCAAAGAGTTTACCGTGTTCAATGAGAAGGGATGATTGAATATGATTCTTAGCCACAAGCTGCTAAATAGCTTGTGTCTGGATGAGATTAATCCGTGACTATTCAGCAACAACCCGTTCAAGAGCCGCAATCCGCTCAGAGTCAGACAGGGTAGCATCAAAGTCAAACCGCATATGAGAAATATCTTGAGCATACAGCGGTGGAATTCCCAAACTCGCTGGAATATCAGAGGTAGGTTGAATAGTAACCGTGGGTGGTATAGAGACAGGTAACCCAACAGCTGCTACCAGCGTTGATTCAACAAATCTAGCAACCACCTATGACGGAGTAAGTGTAGGAGGCGGTAAAGAAACAATCTCCGGTGCTGTAAACTGGAACGTGGTTGGAGGAATACCAAATGATGATGACGCAGTCACCAAAGGTACACTCGAGGTTACCGGCATTGTGACAGTTGAAGAAGCAGGTAACATAGTCATACCCGATAACGATAGTGGGGAAAAATGAACAACCCTTGAAATTTCACCAACTTTTGCCTTCTTTGATCTTCGTACCAGCCGATACAAATCCTCCTCATAATCTGATTCACTATCATCTGAGTCTTTCTTTCGTTTGCCATGGATTCTTTCTTGTCTGGCAACAACTCACTGTGCTTCAACTATATCGTCAGTGGAGGAATCAGAGACAGTTCCCTCAGAATCCGCCACAGATGTACCGACCATGGAAACAATTACACCAGACACATCAACTACTGAGGCTTAAACTTCGGCAGCTGGATCAATCCTTTCCATATCAAAGAACCCTTGCCCTCCAAAGGCAATCTCCAGATCAACTTGTTTTTCAGGAGCTGCAACAGGATCAGCAGGAGGTGCTTGCTGTACCACGGATGGCCGTTGAACCACAGGAGGTAGTTGAGGGATATCAGCCTGTTGCGGTGCCGGATCAAGAAATTCATCTCCTGGAGGAGCAACATAAGCAGGATTCACTAAGTACCCAAACAATGCAGTGTGCCTTGGACGTAGCTCTTCCCTGCTACGTGCACTCGATGATCGACATTGAGCAAAAATTCTCTTAGAAACACTCTCCACATAAGAAATAGGACGTCGTTGTGGCAGATTGCGAGCTACATGATTTAGAATCATCTGTAAGAATCTCGGGTACATCAAAAATCTTTCCCTTGCCACTGCGCGTCGCTGACGATCGATCTCATAGAATATCATCTGCCTGAAACTGTAAGGCTTGTTGTAAGTCAACGCAGTCATCGCCGATTGCATTGTCGCACCCATACCATCTGTACCAGCTTTGCGACCAGACATGCACACAATCATCACGTGCATCAGAAATCTCCACTGATCTAACAGAAACCCCTTCCTTCTCTGAGAGTCCACCAATGGGCCTGAATACCCCATACGAACAAATGCACCATTTCGGAAAGTGGCCGAAAAGTCAGTAGGGTCGTCAGTAGTCTCAAGCCCAAACTGTAAAGCTTCCCTGATCTGATTGGCGGAGAACTATACCACCTGATTATTAAAAGTAGCACGCATCACAGGTGGGTCAACACGACAGTCCTACTCAACCGTGTTCCAGAAATCTTCAATGTTCTGTAGTGAGATCAGAAGAGTAGTAGTAATGGCATGAAAAATACGTGAGCGAATGAGAAACGTAATGATCTCACGAAAGTCATTAGTTCCACAACCATCCGGATCCAAGGTGATAAACATGTTGTGACCCGGGAAGAACTGTCTCTTATCACCTTCGCCTTCGTCACCGCCTGTGCCACCAGCACCAGCCACATCAGCCATATCTGCAAAATAAACGAATGAAATCAGACCAGTATGGCAACAGGTTACAACTTCGCTGACTATGAGTTAGGCGAAGTTGTGGATGCAGCGAAGTTAGCTCAGTTGAGAAACAAACTTCGCTGGGAAAGCAAAGTAGATAGATACGTATATCACTACAACCGAGGTTATACAGTAACAAGTAAGACAGATAATGCAAGATTCAGGAGTTTATGCAGCGAAGTTATGGGGGTAGCGAAGTTAATTTAACTTCGCCACATAAACTGCGAATCTAAAACACTCCAATAGGTTGAATGAGGAACAATCCGAAGATGATCTTCCGTATATTATATAGAGATTAAGAGATAAAACCACTCATTAATGTCACCACAACCTCCAATCAATTATTAAAAAGGTCGCAAGGGTTTTCAAAACAACCGAATTAAAACTGATAGTATGGCCCAGTTTATCACACAATCTATAGAAATTATGACTCAGTAAGGACCAACGAACCTCGATAGCAAACAAACGAGGATTAACGAGAGGTTTGATTCAAATGATAAGTTCGCCAAGGGTTTAGTGAAAAAGAGTTTGACCTAGTTTGAACGCCTTTGCCATTTATAAAGTTTTGGAAAACCCAAGGGCGAAGTTAATCTAACTTCGCCATTTACCCAACTTCGCCCATGGTCAACCCATGGTCAACTTCGCCCTTAAATTAATTTCGCCCTCAGCGAAGATAATAAAGATAATAATAAAAGAAGATAAGACGATCAAAAACAAGTGACCTAGATTGAAACCAGAAAACAACAGACATAACATAAGTTAACTAAAAGGACGGGATCAAATTTCAGTCTTGCAGAAACCCAGCATGTCTTTAGAAAAGATCCGAACAGGAATCATATTGATTAAGAGGCTGTCACACAGATCCATGTTCAGCGGTATTATGACATAGAGAAACAGGTTGTAGGCAGGTATAAAACTTAGTATGGTTTTCATCGCTTCTGTGATACGGATTAGGTTCAATTAAGCTCAAAATTTAGATGGACATCACGTGAGAGATTGTGATGTCTCCTATCTATTCTCAAGGCATATTTGGCTTTCCCCAAGTCACCCCGAGTTGACTTCGACCCGTAGTGTCTGATCAATCAATATTCACATGTCGACCTTCAGATTTGTCTTCCCGAACTTTCTTATACTTTGAGATATTATTTCTTGCCTCTTCCTTGATATTTGTAATCAGATAATCTTCATAAGGCTTAAGGATAATAACGAAAGTTTTTTTTTTTTTGACAATAATACAAACGCAAGTCTAATACAACTGCAAGTCCCGAATCTGGATCACTGCAGATACATAACACTATCTTCGCGGGAATCAGAACACTTACGGGCTCGTGTATGACTGGGTAATCACTTTTCTGCCTATCGTTCGGAGAGATGTATATGGAGACATGCACAGCTCAAAATGACTCTCCACAGTAAATCGAGAAGATTTAGTTTGTATCACTTCTACTTTTACGCACCATAGAAAGCTACCATAACATACAATGACTGTTCTAGAGTCTTTTAGGCCTAATTACTTCACCGGTTAAGCACACGAAATCAGTTTATCTATCACATTCCAAGGTTGGATCAATTTTCATTTTAACACCAATATTGAAACTTCTTGCGAAGTTATAGCCTGAAAAATTACATCATTTCCCTAAAAAAAATTTTAAATTCAGACGCCCCGATCAAGTCAAAGTCTTTAGGTAACGGCTATCCTGAAGATCCAGTGGATCAGCCGGACCGACCACATACGAATATGTGTCCCTCTGACTAAGTATGAACGACTAATTTTAAGTGAAATAACAAAAACCCATCATAAACCGCCCCGGTCGCTGTCAGTCATCTTGCTAATGGCTATCCTTATAATCTACACGTAGATGTAAGGACCAAACATATTTGTGGAATATGTCCTTCAAACTTGAGCAACCGACATAATTTTAAGCGATAGTGATGTTTTTTTTACGACAAAAAGAAAACAAGGTTACTCGGGATTGATCATCCCATTTAGCTCAACGAGGTTTTGAAAACGGGATCAGTCAAACACTTTTGTAAAAAGATCGGAAAAATTATCCAGTGAATCTACCTTTTCAAGCATAATTAATTTCTTCTCAGCACAATCCCGTATGAAATGATGACGAATGTCAATATGTTTAGTTTTACTATGTTTAACGGGATTGTTAGTTACTGAGATAGCAGCAGTGTTATCAATGCAAATAGGAATTTGAGTGAAATTCAGACCATAATCGCGCATTTGCTGTTGTATCCATAAAACCTGGGAGCAGCAGTTAGATGCTGCTATGTATTCTGCTTCGCAGGTGGATATGGCTACAGAGGTCTGCTTCTTGCACTGCCACGACACCAATCTTCCTCCGAGAAATTGACATCCACCGGTTGTTGACTTCCTATTCTGATTACATCCTGCATAGTCAGAGTCGGTGTACGCTACCAGATCCAGTTCTCCCCCTTTTGAGTACCATAGTCCCAACTTAGGCTTTCCTTTAAGATACCGAAAGATTCTTTTCACTCTCTTCATGTGTGATTCCTTCGGGTTTGCCTGAAAACGAGCACAAAGACAAACTGCGAACATAATGTCAGGTCTAGACGCAGTTAAATACATTAAAGAACCTATGATTGCTCGATATTGAGTGGGATCCACATATTCATCACTGTCGGAATCAACACCCAGTTTGTGGTTGACACAGATTGGTGTGTCAAACGGGGTACTATCATCCATCTTAAAGCGCTTAAGCATATCATGGACATTCTTAGTTTGATGAATGAACATGCCATCCTTCTTCTAATCTACCTATAATCCCAAAAAGAAAGTTAATTAGCCCATGGCGCTCATCTCAAACATTTTCTTCATGACTGCTTCAAACTCCTGACACATAGAAACTCTTGAGGCAGCAAAGATAATATCGTCCACATAAACCTGAACGAGTAGAAAATCACCCCCTTTCCGTTTTACAAACAAAGTACTTTCGATCTTCCCTCTCTCAAACCCATTCTCTAGTAAGTAATCTAACAAAGTTGCATACCAGGCTCGAGGTGCCTGATGTAGCCCATATAATGCTTTGCTCAATTTGTACACATGATCAGGAAAATCTGGGTCAGGGAAACCCGGAGGTTGTTCGACATATACCACCTCATCGACTTTTCCATTCAGAAACGCACTCTTCACATCCAACTGGAACACTTTCATCTCTTTGTGTGCAGCAAAGGCCATAAACAGTCGAATTGCCTCCAATCTTGCCACAAGAGCAAACACTTCGTTGTAATCAATTCCTTCTTGTTGATTAAAACCTTTAACTACCAATCTTGCCTTGTTGCGAATGATTACCCCCTTCTCATCTCTCTTACACTTGAATACCCACTTTGTACCGATAGTGTTCACATCTTGTGGTTTTTCAACTAACTTCCATACTTCCATCTTTTCAACTGTGCCAGTTCTTCCTGCATGGCTTCAACCCACGAGCTATCCTTCAGTGCCATTTGATAATTCTTTGGTTCTATCTGACTGATGAAGCAGGCGTACAAGCATTCATTTATAATACCCGTGTCTTTAATGCTTGCATACACACATGTGTTTTCATCCAAACTTCTTCTAGTACGTACACCATCAGAAGGATTACCGATCACATTTTCTAAAGGATGATTCTTGTGAATTTTGGTGGTCTATACTAGTCCGACTTCCAGATCATTCTCAAGATTTGAAGAGAGTTCATTAGAGTGATGCTGATTGTGAAATGGATTGTAGAATTCATCTTCATTCGAGACAGCTGGAGTTTCAACCGCACTTGACGAGGTTGGTTGATTTTCATTATATTGCGTACGTTGTACAATGGCCTCCTCGTCGTCATACAGCATCAGTGTGGCCATTTTCTCATCAATGTCTGCAAAATCCAAGTAAGGCACATTAAAAGATTTGAATAGCTTATCATAGTCGAAAGCCTCTGCTGGTCCCATGCTAGGCCTTGGTGATTTGTAACTAGTAATGTCAGTGTTACAAACCACCTCAACCTTGCTGTTTGATAGATTAATTACTCTTCTGTTGGGTGTCCCAACAACATAGCCAACTAAGATACCTTCGTCAGCTTTCTCACCAAATTTTGAGTTAGTCTTTAATATCGAACATGGGGACCCGAAAGGTTCAAGACCTTTCAAATTTGGCTTTCTACCATGCATAAGTTCATAACAGGTTTTATTTAATCTTTTAACAGTTAAAACATGATTAAGGATATAGCAGGCTGTAGCAACAGCCTCAGCCCAGAACACGACGGGAATTTTAGCATCAGCCAGCATGGTCCTGGCGCCTTCGATTAGAGTTCTATTCTTCATTTCAGCTACTCCATTTTGTTGTGGAGTATATGGGGCGCTGTACTGATGTTCTATCCCTTTCTGCAAACAAAACATCTCCATCTGATAGTTCTTGAACTCTGTACCATTATCACTTCTGATGAACTTAACCTTTCTCCCGACAATATTTTCCACCTTGGTAATCAAGTTAATTACCAGCTGAACTGTTTCATCTTTTTCCTTCAGAAAATAGACCCAAGAGTACCGCGAGTAATCATCAGTCACCACCAAACAGTATGACGTTCCTCCTAGACTTTTTACATTCCCTGGACCAAAAAGATCCATGTGAAGCAAGTCCAAGGTGCTGACAATTGAGTTAACCCTCTTGGAGTGATGTGGCTTCTTGTGCTATTTTCTTTTCTTGCATGACAAACATTGGTCTTCAAAATTGAAATTCTTCAATGGAACCCCAAGTACCAGCCCATTCTTGACAATGTAGTTCATCTTGCGAAGATGAATATGACCCATTCTTCGGTGCCACAATTCTGATTCAGACTCTATTTCTTTTGACAGAAGACATGACTCTTCTGTCGCCATCTCGGTTGATCTCATATCCATCACACATAGGTTCTTTTCTCTTGGAGCCTTCATCACGATCCAGTTCTCTGGTATCTTGAAACCAGTATAAAGCACGAGTGCCTCATCTTTAGTAAAATGAACGGTGTATTATTTGTCACAAATCTGGGAGACACTCAACAGGTTGTGCTTTAACTCTTCCACAAAATTAACCTTTTCCAACTTTATTCTTCCATTTGTCACAATCCCAATACCAGTAATTTTTCTTCCACTTTCTCCCGCAAAACTAGCCCTTCCTCCTTGAACAGTCTTCCAATCACGTAACAATTTCTTGTTACCAGTCATGTGCCGGGAACAGCCACTGTCAACAACCCATATATTGTTTACATCCCTGCTCGATTGTTCCTGCACAATTAAAGAAATAGATTAAAATCTTGGGACCCAAGACCTTCTGGTATTGGGTTGAGTAAACCTGTTATCCGGCATCCAGTACCTTGGTTGCCCAATGTTCTTTTGAGGAGAGTTTCTATAAGTTCTGTAAGGAAAATTTCTAGATGACTGGCTATGAGGCCATCCAAAACTTCGTGAGTTTCTAGCATTAATAGAATTATAATTGTTGGTTTGGTGATTCACTGGGAAAAAACGAGACTAGTTTCTTTGAAATCTTGGATTAGTCCAATGATTGAAATTTGATGTGTTAGCATTCTTACCAGCATCATATTTAGTTTTCGTTTTATTCTCAGTTTCAGTTGACCTCATATCTCTAGATTTCCTCTATTTCAGAGGACAGTCACTAACAAAGTGCCCTATCCTGTTGCGTCTAAAACAACTTCTGTTCGAACTATTCTTGTTGTTTTGAACATTCGTCTCAAAAGTTGTTGTAGATGATGAGGTTGTGTTACTATCAGAGTACCTCACATACGGTGGAACAAACGGATTTAGGGAAGATTTATTTTCATCAAACTTATAGTCCTCCCCTCGTTTTAGTAACACGACCTCTTCTTTTATCTCACCCGATTCAGACGATTTGTCCGAATTTGACGAGACAGAACATGTGACATTAGAACTTGTCTGACTCGCTTCACTCTCATTAACTTTAGGTTCTTTAGTAGAGACTTTGATCGGAACTGTCTGACTAATTTCAACATTCATGGATTGTTGATTACTAGGATTATATGTATAGTTATTGTTATATGGTGATGGGACTTCTGTGAATCCAATTCCCCCTTTGTTAACCGGGGAACGTTGAACACTTAGAATATGATCTAGCATCGTAGAAGAATTTCTAAATTGTTCAATTTTCCTGTTCAGTTCCACCACTTTTACCTGGTAATCAGCTATCTGTTTATCCTTTTCAGCTATTAGTTTGGTCTTTTCTTCTAACACTTCATAGCTAAGATCAATTACTTGTATTTTTTCAGCTAGGGTGGCTTTGAGACTTATGATGTCCTTTTCACTAGCTTTTATTTTTACCGAGTAGCTATTTTCTTTAGTTTTAGAATAGTAATGTTCTTCTTTTAAATTTTTTAATTTAATGTCCAAACTAACAAACTGATCAGTTAATGCTTTCAATTGATCAGACAGTTTTCACATTGTTCACAATGAGATTCAGAACATACCTCTAAGAGCTGATCGTTCACTTCTGCCATGTATGCTTGATCCTCCACCGGCTCTTTGTCGTATCTTCCAGTTTCGATATTTACCAGATTTGTTTGTTCGATCACCTCCTCAACTTGTATATTCCAGTTATACCCACCGTTCTGCTGAGATACCATAGCCTTGTTTTCACTTCCACTTCCATTCTGTTGAGCCGGCCTGTTCTGACTTCGTTCGACTCTCTCATTTGTACACTCTTTAGCAAAGTGACCATTTTGTTGACAGTTATAACAACGAACCTTTGACTTGTCAAACCCCGGCCTTTCTCCAACAAACTTTCTACTAGTTTTCTTCATAAATCTCTTTACCCTTCTTACTGTCATAACCATCTGCCACTGTAGATCCATTTCTTCCAAATCATCAGCGTCGATCTGATCATAGTCCTCATCCAAGGTTGCAGGGTCGACTATTTTTCCTTTGATATAATTCTCATAAGATGCAATGAAAGAGGCATAGAGAGCAAATTGTTGTTCAGCTGATTTCATACTCATCGACATATGTGTGTAATTTTTACTAGGTGTACTGTTTGAGAAATTACCAGCTGAGGACTGAGATTTTGAGGAACTAGTTCTACCCGCTACAAAACATACGTCACCATCCATATTTAGTACCACATAACCATCTTGAGTGGAGTTTGGTTCTCCCCCCGAGTAGTAGGCAGACGATTCTGTTTTCAAACTTGAGTTTGGAGAGCCTTTAGCACCATACATTCTCGGATCCTGAACCTGATCAGTAGGCGTCTCCTTTCTAGCCATATTAAGTTCAAAATTACGTAACTTATTAACTACCTTCTCCAAGTCAAAGTTCTCAAAATCTTTATCTTCCCTCATCAGAACTGTATACATCTCCCATTTTGGTGGTAGAGCATCAAGAAGCTTTTCCACTATCTCCTCCTCCTTGTATTCAATGGAGTAGTTGTTCAACTCGGTCATCAGGTGATAATATCGTGTCATGATATCATCAAGTGATTCATTTTTCAGATACTTGAATACTGAGAATTGAGTTTTCAACGGCTTCGTCTTAGAAGTACGAATCCCCACATTTCCTTCATAGCGATTCTCAAGTGCTTCCCATAATTCTCGAGCTGTTTTGTACTTCTTGAACGTATGGAGAATCTCTTGAGGAAGTGCCATAGTTATGGCTGCATGTGCTTACTTTCTGCTTCATACATTTTCTTTTCATCATCCTCCATCTTACTGTACTTCTTAATTTGCTCTCGACCTTCGAACTCAGTAGTCGGTGGAATGTATCTATCTTGAATGCAGACCCACATCTTTGCATCTTGATACTTCACATACTGTTCAAACCTATCCTTCCAAGCAACGAAATCAGTACCTTTAAGCAGTTTTGGAGCTTTAGTTGCTAAACCAGCTTCAACCTCCATCTTTACCAGTTCTATGATGTTATCGAGGTCATACTTGAATGAGACGCGAGTTAGAACTCAAAACCAAAATTCTGTGAACAGTAAGCAGCGAAGTTAATACAACTTCGCTTGCAACTTCGCTGAATAACAACTTCGTTGGTTACTAAATTCGTTGATAAACAACTTCGTAGATTACAAACTTCGCTAATTAACAACTTCGCTCAAGGACAGCTTCGCCATATTAACAACTTCGCCAAAACCCTATACGTTTGCTAAAACCCTAACTTTGGTGTCGGCAACTTCGCTAGAGGAACAACGATGCTTTGCAGGTTTGACTCATCCAATTCTGAAGGTTGCGAGAGAGATGGGAAGGTGTAATTGATGAGTATTGTTGAGCGACAAACCAACAAGAGATATTTCAACGTCAAACAGTTCCGTGAATAGTCGAACGGAGCAATTTTAACACTCGTGTGATAATCCCGAACCACACAATCACGAGCTAAATGCTCTGATACCAATTGTAGGTTCCCAGCCGGATCTACACAGGAGTATCTCATAACACGAGGATGCGGAATCCCCTACGTATACGATACGAGTGTTAAGACGATGAACACGTAAATCACGCGTAAAACACACAAGTATAAAAGATAATACTTGTTATATTGCAAAGGTAGCAAACTAGAAACCAAACACGTAACACAAAGGTGTCACAAAGCAGCCGTCTAAAAGTTACTTATAAAGAGCCGAAGTTAGACATTATATATTAGTGACAACTGCGCCTAACACCCTAGGCGAAGTTGTCCTAACTTCGCTCAACCCAAGTTCGCTGAAACATATAGCAAACATAAAAGAATAAGTTTAAGACAATATGAACAATGTAAACGATTACAGACACAAATAAACACGCGATACTGAACTACTAGCATTATGCACCAACAATAATATCCAACTCCATAATAAAATATATATTCAACATTTCTAATCCCCGATGTGACACCCGGCATTTTCAGTTAAATCCTGTTGACTTTGTCAGTAAACCCAGTTAGTTCTGTTAACTAAGTTAATGAACTCCCATGCATATAGTGTCATGTATGCATACATTGAGTCAGTGGTGTCGTTGATGACCTAAGTGAGAGTAACTAGTTATTGATAACTAGAATAATAAACTTGTCACACATGTTATTATATATGATACGATATAATAAATTTGTCACACATGATATGTTACATGTATTATATGTGGTGCGTGAAATTGTGTTACATGCTACATGATTAGTTGTTGTATACTTATATGTTGTAGGAGAAGTGTAAGGCCCCGTTGCCGGTGCCTCACATTTGGACGTTGGATTTACTCATTCACATAGTTCTAATCATCAGAGTTAATAAAAACATTCGCGGAATATAAAAACTTTCATAAATTATTACATAACGATCCATAACATGTCTTAGACACCCATCTTGTCTTTAGAAAACTAAGTACTTAAACATAAACTGATAAACGTCTAGAGTCTTCTGATGGCAGCCTCTTATTAAATGCCACGTGTTCCCCTCAAGCGAGCTGCCTCATCCTACTCACCTGCGTGCATACTAAAAGTCAGCTACGCTGAGTGAGTTCTAGTTAATCATACAACATACAATCGGTTCACATACTTGCACACTTTCCCGAAGAGGTGTACATTATTCATACTTACTTTTCATACATAACTATCCATCCTATTTAAAGAGCCTTCCGCCCTATAACCTCACAGATATTATAAGGGTCTGGTCCCTAACATCACAGATATTATAAAGGGTCTGGTCCCCAACATCACAGATACTATTAGGGTCCGGTCCCTTCCATCATAGATATTATAAAGGGTCTGGTCCCCAACATCACAAATATTATTAGGGTGTGGTCCCTACCATCACATATATTATTAGGGTCTGGTCCCTTTGTTTCGTACTCATACAACGTACCTGTCTTTTACATACTTTCTTTGACAATACGAGCAATCTCCGAAGAGCATTCACGTACCAGCAACATATCATACTTACAGCATACTTATTCGTTCATACATCATTTATACATCATATATATTCATACATAACATTCATACATCTTATATATCAATCATATCATTAACTACCACCTAACGGTCCATGCAATAACCGAAGATCGTTCATGCACCGTCAAGAAATCATCATACATAATTCATACAAGTCATACACTTATCACTTAAGGTAAGTGTATTAACTATCACATCGAGTATGCACACAGCCCCGAAAACATAACAAGGAAGTGGGGCTAAAAACTCACCTGAATGCGGTTACGTTCACCGTTTATGGTTATCCCTTTCTTGAGTTGTGCAAGACTAACTGTATAACAATTACACGTATCAATTTAACTATAACTACCCATATCATCTTTCCAGTTTAATTATTGTAGGTTCCCTGGACGGATCGCACGAGATATCGCGGTCTACTCAGGTGCGGAATCCCTGCGTAGATCGTTACGAGTATAGAACACAAACACACGAATACACGAAACATGTTATATATTATAACCGAACTCACGTGATGTAAATATCACTGTTAAAAAACACACGTTCAACTACACGAACAACCTAGACGAACAACTGATTAACTGATTTTCCAACTCTTGATTAACCTAAACCAAGCCGTAGGCTTGAGTATAAATACACGACAACTTCGCCTGACATGTTCAGGCGAAGTTGTCCATAACTTCGCTTGTTCAACAAGTTCGCCTAGGCGAACTTGTTGACAACTTCGCTTTAAACAAAAACATAAATAACAATACAGACTCGATTACAGACACTAGACTATGAACTACTGACATTCATGCACCAACAGACTCCCCCTTGGCAGTAGCTTCAAATCTTGATCTTTAAGCTCTTGTCTTGTAATCCTGTATCTTCACGCATGCACTCCTTCTCTAACACATACCGTGACTACTCGCTGATATTTCCTTGCTTCATCCTTCCAAGCAGGAATATAGAATATCTTCTTTTCATTCAACACTTGTAGATCAGCTTTCGATAAGTTAACAAGATGCATCGGATCATACACCCTCAGCACTTCTTGTTCGTCTTCGTCTTCCATCACGGCTTCAGCAGTCTGGCAATCAACGTACCACCATTTTAGATTCTCCAACACATCTTAAGGCATAGTCTTCATTGGAACCTCCTTGATGCATCGGATCGGTTTGTACTTCATCACCATCCAAGGCTTGCCATCTGCTCTCATTCCCCTTTCTGTATCCTCCACGAGCTTTCCCTTCTGTGGCTTTAATAATTCAAACTTCTTCTCTTTTATGCTTTCTTTCCACACGATCTTCCCAATCACTCTTGCCATGTTGTCGTCACTTCTATTTATCAGGCCCAACCTGGCCAAATCCTTCACCTCATATTCCGGCAACGTATTGAGAGATCTCAGGATTCTTTTGAAGTATTGAATACCATCATAACGCTTCACCACAAACAACTTTATCTGTTCATCATATATCCAACAGATAATTCCCTTCTTCGACTCAGCATAGCCTTTGATGTTATAACTCTTCTTGAACATGGCTGGAACAGCAGGCTTCTTGGTCTTAATAAACCAATGAGCACAGCTTTCCTTCCACCTAGGCTGCTCCTCCCACTCAGTCTCATCCATCTCAGTACCTATGTCGGCTTTCTCAACATCTGGGATCTCATGTTCAACGTCTTCTTCTACTATCTCCCCCTCTTCTATCCCATCTTCAATCACAATCTGTGCGCCAATCTTCTCAATCTCCTCACACGGCAGCACATCATCATCAAACACATCATCATCTAGCATATCATCATCTAACTCTCTCAACGCATCAATCACATCATCTTCATCATCAACCATCACCACCTCATCACCACCAACTGCACCTGCAGACTCCCCTGAGCTGTGGAAGTCCCAAGAGCTTGAGTAGTTCTTGGCAACTCACCACCTGCACCTTTCGGTGCATTGGGATCATCGTCTCTGTCGTTTCTCTTCTTAGTCCTTAACTCGTCGCCTCTACAGCCTGTCTCCCCCTGAGATGCCAAGAACGCCTTCATAGCATCTATAATCCTCCCATGCTCAACCAGGAGGGACGACTGTAGTTGATTTTCTGCTACAAGGCGTTGAATAGCCTGGGTCTGGATAAAGTTGATCCTTGATTGCTCTGCCACAACCCGCTCAAGTGCAGCTATTCTCTCCGAGTCTGAGATGGTTGCATCAAAATCAAATCTCATATTAGATGTATCTGGAGTATACTCAGCAGGGATTTCGAATGCAACTGGGACTTCAGAAGCAGTTGTGGACGTAACCGCAGGTGGTATCGTGACCGACAACCCTGCAGTTGCGACGACCGTCGACTCTACAAATTGTGCCACCACCTCTGAAGGAGTAAGCGTTGTAGGTGGTAACGACACAATCTCCGGAGTCGTCGTCTGTAGTGTAGTGGATGGGATGCCGACGGCTGATGTAGCCACCCCAGGAACATCTGCGGCGCTTGTAACCTGTACAGAAGTAGGAACAATTGACATACCTGACAATGCGGATGGAGCAAAACGTATGACTCGTGAAGTCTCTCCAGCTCCCATACCAGCACCTGTCCTTTCACGTCGTGAACGTCTGATCAACTTGTGTAAATCCTCTTCTTCTTCTTCAGACTCAGTATCATCAACTGTCCTCTTCCTCTTCCCCAACGTCCTCTCACGTGTCACCAACATCCTCCTCGCTTCATCCATCACATCGTCAAGATCTGAGTCAGCCACAGTCGTAGCTGCTCTAGTTACACTCACTTCCTTAACCTGTGCAGCAGAGACCTGCACATATCTTGTGGATCAAAACGATCCATGTCGAAGAATCCTTGGCCGCCAAATGCAGCATCAAGGTCTACATCCTCTTCAGCCGGCACAACAGGCGCAACAGGTACAGCTTGAGGTGCTCCCGCCTGTCGTGGTTGAGGATCTCTGAACTCGTCCCCAGCAGCAGGAACATACCCCGGGTTTATTAAGAACCCAAAGAGTGGAGTATGCCTTGGACGCAGTTCAGGCTTGCTCCTCGCACTGGAAGTGCAACATTGAGCAAAGATACGCTTGCTCACACTCTCCACGTATCTTATCGGGCGTCGTTGAGGCAAATTCGGAGCCACATGGTTCAAGATCATCTGGATGAATCTTGGATACATAATGAACCGCTCCCGAGCTATCGCCCTCCTCTGTCTGTCGATCTCGTAAAAGACCATCTGACTAAAACTATAACGTTTGTTATAAGTCAGAGCAGTCATTGCTGACTGCATGGTCGCACCCATACCATCAGTGCCCGCCTTCCTCCCAGACATACACATAATCATGACGTGCATGAGGAAGCGCCACTGATCGAGCAGGAACCCCTTCCGTCTCTGGGTATCGCCCAGTGGACCAGAATAGCCCATTCGTAGACACGCTCCATCACGAAACGGAGCCACAAAGTCAGTCGGGTCGTCCCGAGTCTCCTCTCCAAAGCGTAACGCCACCCGTATCTGTTCAGACGAGAACTGAACTTCTTGGTTGTTGACTGTTGCTCTCATGACCGGGGACTCAACACGACAATCATACTCCACCGTCTGCCAGAAATCCTCGATATTGGGTAAGGATATCGGCAGAGTCGTCGTGATTGCGTGAAATATCCTCGAGCGAATGAGGAAAGAAATGATCTCACGGTAGTCCTCTACGCCGCTCGCTTCCGGGTCTAAGGTAATGTACATATTGTGACCCGGGAAAAATTGTCTCTGGTTATCTCCGTCATCGCCTCCAGCACCTCCAGCACCAGCTACTGCAGCCATATCTGCAACAAACGAACCAAGTAAGATAAACATTAAAGCATAACACAAGTTCGCTTATTACCATGAGCGAAGTTGTGATAAAGACTGTATAGGCGAAGTTAAAGTTTGGGCGAAGTTGGGAACAACTTCGCTTCAGCTTTAAGTTCGACTAAAAATTATTAAGTTAAAAAGGTTCCAGGCGAAGTTAAAGTTGGGGCGAAGTTGGGAACAACTTCGCTTCATCTTTAAGTTCGCCTCACCACAACATCGCCTTAGGCGAATTTAAGTTTCAGGCGAAGTTGAGCATCAGGCGAAGTTACGGATAACTTCGCCTCAGGCGAATTTAAGCTCCAGGCGAAGTTATGGATAACTTCGCCTAAACCTTAACTTCGCCTGAATCTGAAACGGCGACAGTAAGGTTAATCGAAATCCGGAAAACCGGTGTTTCGATTAACTTTGATGATTGAGGAGGCTCAAACACATGATATTAATGATAACTAAACGACCAGGTTGTACATGAACACGTAAAACAAGTTTTGAAATCGGGTATAGGTTTCGAACATCCGAGGTCGTTAACCGGGTGTCGAAACAACCTAGGATTAACAACATTGAACATCGAGTACAAGATATAAAATCCAAACACACCTTGAATACTAACTGAAATCGGAAAAAGGATAATCGGATGAAAATCGAGTTAAGTTCGCTGAGAAAACGGAGAATAAGTTCGCTAATATTTAGAGTAATGAACTGTTTGACTCTTGAAAATCCTTATATAGGGGCGAAGTTATACAGGCGAAGTTACGGATAACTTCGCCTAGGGGCGAAGTTATCCACAACTTCGCCTGTTCAACAACATCGCCTATATATTTACAAAATTTAACCTTATAAGTTTAACAGTTTTCAAATTAAGTTATAAAACTTTCCTTTAAGAACTAAATGACACGTTCAAGTCCAAGTAACCCGTTATAAACAAATACAACTACAGAAAAAGAAAACTTTAAACAATTTAAGTATAAGGGATCAAATTTCAGTCTGGATAGGGACTGCTACGTTTTAGAAAAGATCCGAACAGGAATCATACTAAGTATGTGACTGTCACATAGATCCGTGTTTAGCTGTATTATGACATAAAGAGATAGGTTGTAAGCATGTAAATAACTTAAAATGGTTTTCATCGTGTCTGTGATACGAGTTAGGTTCAATTATGCCTCAAAATTTAAGTGGGCAACAACTCAGAAATATTGATGCCTCCTATCTCTCCTCAAAGCGTATTTGGCTTTCCCCAAGTCACCCCGAATTGACCTCGATCCATAGTGTCTGATTAAGTTGTAAGTACTCTTCATCTGTTTCCCGTTCTTCTTCTTACTCTAAGATTGAGAAGTCTTGACACTTTCATCTCTAGAATGTTTCAATACTCACAAATTTTTTTTTTTTTTTTTTTTTTTTTTAACTCACAAATTTACATAGACTTCAGAGTAGTAAATAACTGCAAGTCCCGAATCTGGATCACTGCAGTTTCTTGAAACGCTATCTTCACGGGAATCAGACCACCCATGGGCTCGTGTATGACTGGGTAATTGCTTTTCTGCCTATCACTTGGAAAGATAAAAATGAAGACAAGCAAAACTCTTAAGGAGTTTCCACGTAAAATCAAGTAAATTTAGTTTGTATCACGTCTACTTTTACGCACCATAAAAAGTTATCTTGACATACAATGACTGTCCTAAAGCCTTTTAAGCCTAATAACCTCACCAGTTAAGCACACAAAGTTAGTATATCTATCATTTTCCAAGATTGGATCAATTTTCCGTTTAACATAGCAAACGTACTTCTTACGAAGTAGTAGACTTGAAAAATAATTTCATTTCCCTTTTTTTCAAAATTTTAACATTAATCACCCCGACCAAAACAAAGTCTTCAGGTAAACGGCTATCCCGAAGATCCAATGGATCAGCTGGACCGACCACATACTAGTATGTGTCCTTATAACTAAGTATGATAGACTAATTTTAAGCGAAAGAATGAAAACTCATCATAAACCGCCCCGGTCACAATCAGTAATCTGGTTAATGGCTATCCTCAAAATCTCCAAGTAGAAAATGAGGACCAAAACATATCCGAAGACAAGTCCTTCAAACTGATGTAACCGACATATTTTTAAGCGATAGTGACCTTTTTTTTTTTTTTTAAAATATTACAAGAAAAGCATGGTTACTCGGGATTGATCATCCCATTTAGCTCGATAAGGTTTTGAAATCTTGTTTTATCAAACGCTTTAGTATAAAGATCAGCGAAATTATCAAGCGTATCCACCTTTTCAAGCACTATCAGTTTCTTCTCAGCACAATCTCGTATGAAATGATGACGTATGTCAATATGTTTAGTTTTACTATGTTTCACGGGATTGTTAGTTACTGAGATAGCAGCTGTGTTATCAATGCAAATAGGAGTAAGTAAGAAATTCAGACCATAGTCGCGCAACTGTTGTTGAATCCAAAGAACCTGGGAGCAGCAGTTGGATGCTGCCATGTATTCTGCTTCACAGGTTTGATACCTTCAGCCCTTGTTTTCTAACCTTAAACCCATTCTAGGCTCATCTATCGGTTAACCGGTCCATGACTACACTTTTAACCATCTATAATCCACTCTCCATAACCGTCTTTCTTTCGTTATCAACCCATTGCCACGACCCAACCCGTGTCTAGCATAAAGCTTGAATCTTTAAGAATAAAAACGTTCATTAAGCTAAATCTAGGGTTTCCTTCATGGACCACATCTAACCATGAGTTCATTAAGTCAATTTTAATCATCAAGTTGTCAACTTTATGTTTTATCTAGACCCGATCTACTCTATGTTCAAGTTTCATGGTTATTCGTTCATAAAAACGTAACCTTTAAGATCAAGAACATACCTTTATGTTGTTCCTAGGTCACGACTAGCTTGACACGTGATCTTGAACTTGTTAGCTCACTTGTATGATCGGAGATCCTATGTTATGATGCTTGGTTTTGGGGTTTCGGATGGTGGCCGGCGGCTAGGGAGATATACTTGGCTTAAGTGTGTGTTTTAAGGTGTGTAGAAAATAATATGGATAAAATGGATGGAAATGGAAACATTTAGGGTTTAAGGCGGGTATTTATACTACCTTAAGCCCATGGACCTAAGGCCCATCTTTCCTTTTTAGTCCATGGTTAGGTCCATCTAATTAGCCTACTACCTTTCCACCTTTATTATTTTATTATTTCTTTAACAACCCGAGTAACTTGTCCAAAACTGGAAATAAAAATATAAAATATTATTATTAAAATTCTAGGATTTTACAAGAAGTGAATAATTAAAATAACATAACCTATGATATATTACACGACAAGTAACAAAAAGACTAGTACACAACATATGGTTACTAGAAAATGTTTATAATAGAATGTAACATGTCACATGCAATAAAAACTGACATAACCTAAAGTTTAATAAAATTAATTATGTCTTAATGATTGTGTTGATGATGAGTAAATAACAATTAAGGTTATAAATTTTCTTTTTCTTCCTTTTGGCCGTCCATATCACATCACACACACATATATTTTATTTTTCTAAAACACTCTCAAAATATTATAATCAAATTGGGTGATTCTTGGAACAAATAGTGATATATCATTGATCAAGCAAGTAAGTAAGCATGGTTAATATATATTTTGTTTATGTTTCTTTGATTTGGGATTTTGGGATTGGGTATCCAAACACATGTAATCATATGAAATAAAAAGATGATCAAGTTGATGGTTTAAAAAGAAATTGTGTGTCTTGTCATAAAAGAAAATATGGAAACCTTTTGTACATAAATATTATTTTATAAATCAGTAAAATAATGAAATTAATGAGATTTGGTTATAAAAAAATGGTTCCTTGATGATTAAAGATCATAAGGATATAAGAATCATGATTTTTGTGACTTTTGGTTTGAATCTTCTTGTTGACAGATTCGGTGTTTTAGATTATAGATTATGTAACTTGATGATACGTTGGTTTTTCTTATTAATTTGTGATACTATGATTAATTACTTTGAATCTAATTTTCAAAAAGTCAAGAATCATAATATTTGGACTTTGTTTGTCTAGTTTTTATTAATTTATAAAAGCGTGTTGCAATCCTGATTGAAAGAGAAATTTTCTGAGCTGTGTTGTAAATTTTATAACTTGATATTGAAAAATAGATATGGGTGTTATTCCACATCTAGAATGCTATAAATTGAATTAGGAATGCAATCCAATTGGTCTTGTATCAATTGGACATATGTGGAAATTTTAGCAAATATTTAAATTCTGTTGTGCTGATAAGATAGCTGAAAATAGGTTGCTGTAGTGTATCTATTTTCATGATGTTTGTGAGTTTTTAAATATTACAATAAAATTTTATGTTGTTCCTAATACTTGAAATTATCTGTGGGAATTATTTGGGAAATTATTTGCATGTTTTGACTAGTTAGAAAAATAGGTTTTGGTGACTTAAAACCTGCCCAAATTTATCCAGCATGCTGCTTGGTAAAAATAGTTGTAGTTTGTACAAAAATTGTTGTGTTATATTGGAATTTGACTTTATTGGTTAACTTGAAATTATTTGACTAATTGGTTAGTCTTACTTATGAGAAATGAAATTGGTAAAAGTGTGACTTAGTCATAGGGCTGCATGAAAAATATGAATAACTGCAAATTTCTTGATCGATTATTAGGTTGCGACTATGAATATCTTATGACTATTTGAAGTCTAGATAATTGGTCAAAAGTCACCAATGAATCGTCAGTCAACATTTAGGGTCAACGGTCAACATTTTGGTTAACGGTCAACAACTTGGACCTTTTGGTCAAAGTCAACGGAAAGTCAAACTTTGGTCAAACTTTTAATAATCCGTGGGATTTTTTGGATACTAAGGATTCTAGAAATCGCTTATAAAATACTTATAGTGCTTGTATGAATATGTACTTTTTATAAGTCGTTAGTTAATATTAATTTTTACGCTTTTAATTCTAGTTCGTGACGTTCAATTGCTTCGATTTCATTTACGTACTTTCGCTTTTATTTCAAGTTTGTCTTCAACATCAAGGTGAGTTTCTCACACCCCCTTTTTACCCTTTTTAACTATTTTGGGGGTAGCATATATATCCTATCAACTATTCAATTTTGTTTATTCATTATTTACAAACTACAATTCGCAACATGGACTTGTGTGTTTACTTATTACTTGCTACAAATTACTTGCTCATGGATTACTTCAAGATAGTATGATCATACGCCCCCCCCCCCCTTTGCGCTCAATACATTTGTTGTTATGAGTGGAAAAGGGTCTCATTATCCGAGTACATTGGTTCACAATCCCAACTAGAAAGAACCTTACTTGCGCTTATCTGAGTACGATGGTGCACAATCCCAGTTGGAAAGGATATTACTTGCTCATTTACACTTGTTCATGGAATTGTATAATTTTTATGTACGTATATCAAAACTTGTGTTAACTCACCAACTATTCATTTAGTTGACTTTATTTTATATATATGTTATAGGTACAATTATTAGATGATGAAACGGAGAAGACACTAGAACTTAGGTTATATTAATAAATGGACAAGTTGTTAATTGCTCTCGTATTTTCCTTTTATTTCTTGTTACAAACTTGTGTATTTGATGTTTAAATTAATTAATGATAATATTGTCACTTAATAGTGTCACATGTGTTTTGGGCAATCTGTACGTCACACTCGGGCGTATTCCGCTTTACCCGGGGTGTTACAGATTTGTATCAAAGCCGTGACAATAAGATAGGACATTAGACGTAGTGTTCTAGTTGGTTATAGTTTAATTGCTTAATTGTTTAGGTTGCATGATTAGAAATTATGTGAGCCTAATTTGATTGTTCAATGCACATTATTTGGTTATTATTGATTTGTTTATGCCTCATGTACGCAAATACTAATATACTGATGGTTCAATTATTTCAATTACACAAGCACACACAAGTCCAAGGCTTATGCCTAACGTAAAGATTCTTGAGGATTTTCAATAATCAGATTTTCGATTTTCAGTTTTCGATGGTTTATGCGACGTTTGACATCCGACTCTCTATGTTTTACAATATGTTTTAACTGAAAGTTTGTCAAGTCGTGGTGATACACGAATACTCAGCTTCCGGTTCGATTTTATTATGCATTTTTATACGAGAATACTTAAGTTTAAAAATTTTGTGACACGTTTTCTTTAATTATACGCTGATTTACGGCATAAACTTTTAATAGTTTGCAAAGTAATAACCGAATTTTAAACGATTACCTTGTTATTGTACAATTATGTTTTAGAATTGAAAATTCAAAAAGTTATGTTGATACATAAATGGTTGAATTTCTATTCGATTACTATATTATTTTATTCATTTACTACTACATTTTAGAATTGAAAATTCGAAAGGTCATGGTGATACATGAATGGTCGAATTTCAATTCGATTACCTTATTGCTATACTCATTTACTCTTATGTTTTAGAATTGAAATTTAAAAGTCATGGTGGTTCATGAACACTCGATTTTCAATTAGATTTCACTATTTATTGTTAAGTTTAATACTTTTTTCATTTGATTATTCAATAATTTATGAGGTTTTTGTTTATTGAAAGATGAAAACTCATGACGTTTCATTGGGATTCCAATTTTGATTTCATATTTTTTTCATGCGATTACTTTTCTGTACTTGTTTTTTTTTATGTATCTATTAGTCGTTTTCATACTTACGTTCCAAGTCACGCGAATTCTTCATGTTTCGTATCATGCCTTCTCTTTTTCCTAGTTGTCGCACCTAACCCGCAAAATGACAATCCGAGTTATCAAGCAAATGGCCTCTGTGGTCCCGATCACCCCACGTTTAACCACACCCACCTTCATCGCTATAGTAAATTCAAATTCAAACCAACACCATTCTTGGAAACGCAAGCTAAACACAACCGAAAAGCCTCGCGCTGAAACACACCCTTTGTACAGTATGTGTAAATCCCACCACTTTATTTCCCTGAAATGTTGATATACTTTAATCTGTGGTAGATTCAATTACCACTTATTACTAAAACCCACCCAAACTCAACGCCCACTCACCCATCTGCAAGACCTGTACCTAACCATTTGTCTCAATCACATGTTTGACCTCATGCTTCAAGCCTACTATCATTGTGGTGACCCTAGCACACCCTCTATACTTTGGAAGGCCTAACTTGGTTCCGCCATGCAACATCCTAAGCCCGCATCCTTTGTCGACCTTACACGATTTTCCGGTTTCAATACTTAAATCATTACAAAACTGATCAAACTCGTCTATATTTTCTTTTGCAACGTTCCTATATTTTCTTTCATTTACTAACACCTCGCGCTTAAATCTATATCTTTGGTTGTTTTTAACTTTCAATCAAATGGTTTTTCTTTAAAAAGGATTTATTACCTCTATTATTATTATAATAATTGTTATTATTATTTATTAACATTATCATCATTATTAATATTACTAATACCATTATTATTGGTATCATTACCGTCATCATTATTATTATTACCACCATTATCAATATTATTATTAATAATAAAATTATTATTATTAGTAGTAGTAATTTTATTATTACTAGTATTATCGTCACCACTAATAATAATGTAATTATTCTTTCCAACAATATTTAAAGTAAACTTTTTGTTTCAAACAAGTTTTAAGCCCTTTAAGGTCATTTTTTTTATTCACAAATTGGGTAATCTGACAATCATTTTTCTTTACCTAGGTCTTGGGCCAAAATAAAACATATTTTTTTACGACTAAAATTTTCATAAAATTTCAAGTCTTTGCGATAGCTACAAACTTTTTGTCTAAATAAATTTTATTTCCCCATTAGATTTAAAGGCATCACGATTTACAACCGATTTTCGTAAATTAAAGTTCTCATTTCTTTCCCCTTCGTTAACGCCAATGATTTTCGGCTAGGATATCATGGCACCACCTCCCACGTAAACCTTCATACCACAAAACAACACTCGAGAAGACAAACGTCACAAGCTGTATTTTTCTTTAACTTCTCCTTCACATATATTTTTCGGACGTACCCAAAGTGACTTTTATATCCACTTCTTTAGAATATTGTCTACGAAGTTTATTTCGATTGTTAATTTATCTTTGATTCATATTCGTTTGTATTTTATGAAACACAAATTCGTACATCATCCGTAGTCGCATTTTGTGAATCGGTTTACGTTTGTTACCTCGGTATCTATGACCAATTTTCCATCAACGTAACCGTTAAGTAGAAATTGGGACTATGAACATGTTTGTGTGCATAGTTACCTAATAGAAACAGTATTTTCATTTTATTTCTACATTTAACTATCGGTGACCGGTTCTCTCCAAACGAATTCTTTTACTTAGAACCAGGACTGTGTCCCATGTACATGCCGAGTTTATGTTTTTACACAAATTGTTTTGTTTAATTTTGTTCTTCTTTTTCACTCGATGTTTTATTTAAACCATTTCGGTGTTCTTGATTTCATCAATCTGGAATAAATGCTTTATTTTGATTTCAAAATTTCAGTTGTTTACTTTGATAAACTCAAGGTTACTACTGGAATGTTTCTTTTCACAAACTTAATCGATTTCGATATTCTAATATTAAAATTTCGTTATCCATTTCATTTCAAGTTTTTATCAGTTTATATGTTTGTCAGATGTAATACTCACCTTATTTCATCTCAATGTTGTCGCTAGTTGCGTTGAAACTGGTTCGGAGTTTCCCATTTGTTAAACATCTCGATATTTTAATACTTAAAAGTTTCGTTTATCTAAGCTATTCTCAAAACCAATGCGTTATTAATTTACATGTTCATATTTCGTTGGTTAAAAGCTACGTTTACCTACCACGTTATTCTCAACCCTATTATTTCAATTGCATGTTACGATGTTCATAATTCAATATTTTCATTCTTTAATTTCATTACCTCTTTTATTTTTTTTTCAACATCGTTTACTTGGTTCAGACTACGATGATTTCATTTATTTGACTTAGTGTTTTCACGTTGTCCTTGGGCTTGAATGGTCTATCAATGTGTTTTGTAAAGTTTTTACCCTTTTAACTCATTATCTTTTTTTATTTTATTTTCAACATTATATATGAAAATTTTATTTATTTATAAAAGTTCTATGTTTTAAAACCACATAATAAAACAAATTATATAGACCATCCGACGAAGAGGTAATTATGGGTCGACACGTAATTATCAAAGTCCTCGCATGAAAAATATAATAAGTCCGGTTGTGTGAAATAACTTGGAACTTGGAATGATTTTGGGGAACGAGACAAATACAATATGATAAGGGTATGGTGAATACGCTGCTGGTACATCCTATATATAAGTGTCCATGTCATATTTTCTATTTGTGGCGTTCTTTCCAGTCATTCAAAGATCGACGTTATTTTATTTTAATTATATATGTATAAAATTGTTAAAATTTGTAACAACTCTGTGTATTAGTTATTTTCGTTTAAAATTTTTTATTTTTATTTTAATTTCGAGATGAAATTTCTAAAGTTGTAAGTCCTGTAACATTCGTTACTTTTCAAACCCGAAAATCCGGCCCGTTTTAAATTTTCGGTTTTTATTTATAAATATATGTATAAAAACATATTATAATATCCAACTTCGTAATAAAATATACATTCAACATTTCTAATCCCCGATGTGACACCCGGCATTTTCATTTAAATCCTGTTTACTGTGTCAGTAAACCCAGTTAGTTCTGTTAACTAAGTTAATAAACTCCCATGCATATAGTGTCATGTATACATACATTGAGTCAGTGGTGTCGTTGGTGACCTAAGTGAGAGTATCTAGTTGTTGATAACTAGAATAATAAACTTGTCACACATGTTATTATATATGATATGTTATAATAAATTTGTCACACATGATATGTTACATGTATTATATGTGGTGGGTGAAATTGTGTTAGATGCTACATGATTAATTGTTGTATACTTATACGTTGTAGGAAAAGTGAATAATTAAAATAACATAACATATGATATATTACACGACTAGTAACAAAAAGACTAGTACACAATATATGGTTACTAGAAAATGTTTATAATAGAATGTAACTTGTCACATGAAATAAAAACTAACATAACCTAAAGTTTAATAAAATTAATTATGTCTTAATGATTGTGTTAATGATGATTAAATAACAATTAAGGTTATAACTTTTCTTTTTCTTCCTTTTGGCCATCCATATCACATCACACACACATATATTTTATTTTTCTAAAACACTCTCAAAATATCATAATCAAATTGGGTGATTCTTGGAACAAATAGTGATATAGCATTGATCAAGCAAGTAAGTAAGCATGTTTAATATATATTTTGTTTATGTTTCTTTGATTTGGGATTGTGGAATTGAGTATCCAAACACATGTAATCATAAGAAATAAAAAGATGATCAAGTTGATGGTTTTAAAAGAAATTGTGTGTCTTGTCATAAAATAAAATATGGAAACCTTTTGTACATAAATACTATTTTATAAATCCTTAAAATAATGAAATACATGAGATTTGGTTATAAAAAAATGGTTCCTTGATGATTAAAGATCATAAGGATATAAGAATCATGATTTTTGTGAGTTTAGGTTTGAATCTTCTTGTGGACAGATTCTGTTTTTTAGATTGTAGATTGTGTAACTTGATGATACGTTGGTTTTTCTGATTAATTTGTGACACTATGATTAATTACTTTGAATCTATTTTTCAAAAAGTCAAGAATCATAATTTTTGGACTTTGTTTGTCTAGTTTTTATTAATTTATAAAAACGTGTTGCAATCCTGATTGAAAGAGAAATTTTCTGAGATGTGTTGTAAATTGTATAACTTGATATTGAAAATAGATATCGGTGTTATTCCACATCTGGAATTCTATAAATTGAATTAGGAATACAATCCAATTGGTCTTGCAACAATTGGACATATATGGAATTTTTAGAAAATATTTTCATTCTGTTATGCTGATAAGGTAGCTGAAAATAGGTTGCTGTAGTGTATGAATTTTCATGATGTTTGTGAGTGTTGAAAATATTACAAGAAAATTTATGTTGTTCCTAATACTTGAATGTATCTGTGGGAATTATTTGGCAAATTATTTGTATGTTTTGACTGGTTAGAAAAATAGGTTTTGGTGACTTAAAACCTGCCCAAATTTATCCAGCATGCTGTTTGGTAAAAATAGTTGTAGTTTGTACAAAGATTGTTGTGTTATATTGGAATTTGACTTTATTGGTCAACTTGAAATTATTTGACTAATTGGTTAGTCTTACTTATGAGAAATAAAATTGGTAAGAGTGTGACTTAGTCATAGGGTTGCATGAAAAAAATGATTAACTGCAAATTTCATGATTGATTATTAGGTTGCGACTATGAATATCTTATGACTATTTTAAGGCTAGATAATTGGTCAAAAGTCACCAACGGGTCGTCATTCAACATTAAGGGTCGACGGTCAATATTTTGGTCAACGGTCAACAACTTGGACCTTTTGCTCAAAGTCAACGGAAAGTCAAACTTTGGTTAAACTTCTAATAATCCGTGGGATTGTTTGGATACTAAGGATTTTAGGAATCACTTAGAAAATACTTATAGTGCTTGTATAAATATGTACTTTTTATAAGTCGTCAGTTAATATTAACTTTTATGCTTTTAATTCTAGTTCGTGACGTTCAATTGCTTCGATTTCATTTACGTACTTTCGGTTTTATTTCAAGTTTGTCTTCAACATCAAGGTGAGTTTCTCACATCCCTTTTTTTACCCGTTTTAACTATTTTGGGGGTAGCATAATATCCTATCAACTATTCAATTTCGTTTATTCATTATTTACAAACTACAATTCGCTACATGGTCTTGTTCATGGATTACTTCAAGATAGTATGATCCTACGCCCCCCCCCCCCCTCTTTGCGTTCAATACATTTGTTGTTATGAGTGGAAAAGGGCCTCGTTATCCGAATACATTGGTGCACAATCCCAACTGGAAAGGACCTTACTTGCGCTTATCTGAGTACGCTGATGCACAATCCCAGTTGGAAAGGATATTACTTGCTCATTTACACATGTTCATGGAATTGTATGATTTTTATGTACGTATATCAAAACTTGTGTGAACTCACCAACTATTCATTTAGTTGACTTTATTTTATATATATGTTACAGGTACAATTATTAGAGGATGAAACGGAGAAGACACTAGAACTTAGGTTATATTAATAAATGGACAAGTTGTTAATTGTTCTTGTATTTTCCTTGTATTTCTTGTTATAAACTTGTGTATTTGATGTTTAAATTAATTAATGATAATATTGTCACTTAATAGTGTCACATGTGTTTTGGGCAATCTGTACGTCATACTTGGGCTTATTCCGCTTTAGCCGGGGTGTTACAACCAACATGAAAATTACACATGTCACTTTCAATGATTATAAACATATGAAAGGAATATATGCTATTTTTGTAAATTACTTTAATAAATTTTATGGTATTTTTTATAAGAGAACTACAATAATGATGAACTTGTCAATACTTAAACACTATCAATATTGTTTGAACTTTGTGAATGATTTGTTCCCCAATTTAGGCATATGTAATTGTCATACTATTGAGTGTCAATCTAAGTGATTCTTTTTCATCCATGATAATGATTGTGGATGAGTACCCTTCATCTTGTTATGACATATATTCCCCCAAAGCATTGATTAGTGACCATGGAACACAATTCTGTAATGCCCAATTGGTGAAGACATTATCTCGATATGGTGTTAATCATCGCTTCTCTACACCATATCGCCGACAGACGAGCGGGCAGGTCGAGATCACCAATAGGAGCATCATGAGAATTCTTGAGAAGATGGTTAGTCAAAACATAGGGATTGGTCCAAAAAATTGGATGACACTTTGGAACACAATTCTGTAATGCCCAATTGGAGAAGACATTGTCTCGATATGGTGTTCATCATCGCATCTCTACACCATATCGCCGACAGACGAGCGAGCAGGTTGAGGTCACCAATCGGAGAATCAAGAGAATTCTTAAGAAGATGGTTAGTTAAAACGTATGAATTGGTCCGAAAAATTGGATGGCACTTTGTAGACTTTTCTTACCGGCTACAAAACACCGATTGGTATGGCATTGTTTAAATTTGTGTACCGGAAAGTGTGTGATCTCCTTATCGACTCGGGCATAAGGATTATTGGGCTTTCAAAAGTACTTATGTTGTTCTAGCATGCACAGGTAAAAACGAGTTTGTTCAAATTAATGAACTTATGGAGTTGAAAGGCCAAGCTTATGAAATTTCGAGAATTTACAACGAGAGAATGATGAAACTCCACGATGATCGTTTGAAGGACCACAAGCAATTCCAAGTGGGAGATCGTGTCTGGATATGCAATTCACGCCTTTGTTTGTTTCTCGTGAAACTGAAGTCCCGATGGTCTGGCCCCTATAGTGTTAGGCAAGTGTTCGATTATGGTACCATTAATTGGCCATGAGGGTGGATGCATCTTCAAGGTGTTTGATGGTCACCATTTGAAACACTATTTGAGTGTCCTGGTTGTGGTAACATTGGAGGTCCTATCTCTTCACCCAAAGAAATAAGTGTGGTTAAATGTGAGTCTAGCTATCGGCTTCATTCAAAATTTAGAATGTTTAGGATTTTCGTTAAGTTTTGCGTTTTCTTTCGTTTTTCATAGTTGAAGAGACGGTTTCTACATCTTTGTTGGTTGTTGGGATTCATGCATTAATTTCCAAGCTTGATCTTTTGGTGAACGGTTCATAATGCTCGACATCAAGTGTCAAAAAAGTTTTTGATATTGAAAGTTGGAATCTACCCAGATGCACAATGCATGGTGGTGCACAAACCAAGCAGGGTCATGCAGGCTCAGCATGCACAGTCATGCCATGACCATGCTAGGTCGTGCATTTCTCCTAGATTTGAGTCCATAAACCAAGCAGGGTCATGCAGGCTCAGCATGCACGGTCGTGCCATGACCGTGCTATGTCGTGCATTTCTCCTAGATTTGAGTCCATACGGTTTTTAACCCATTTTCCTCTTTCATATCATTCATAACTTCATAATTTCCCTCTTTTAAAAACTCCCCACCCGATTCAACCTCTTTTCACCAAGATCTTGCATTCCTCATATTTCCACAATCAGTGTATAATTTCACCATCTTCTCATCTTCCAATTTCATATCTTTGTCGTGTTCTTAGTTTTAGGGTTTCTTAAACATAGCCCCTAAAATGTTCCACTTGCTGTATTTTCTTGCCTCAAGGGCTAGCCTTTTTGTTGATTTCATTTTTGCTTTGTTCAGGTGTGGTAATTTGGTTGATTAGCTCGAGAAAAAACTAATTATGGCCCATTTCTGCAGTTTCTAATCACCAAACACGGCCGTGAACTTCCCAACATGATCTTGTGGCCCTGACCAACAACCAGGTGTTTGGCTCGTACATGAGCCGATGAACTCTCATGCTAAGTGCGCATAATAATGTACCCTCCCCCGAACATAATGTTTTTTCATGTTTTTATGCTTATTCCCATGTGCGTTTGTAGAGATGATGGGCTTGGATCATCTGTTCCTCAAGTTTAACCACAATAACACCCAAAATGGTGTGGCGAGGTAAAAGGTTCTTGACATGTAGGGTCGTTGAAATGTGATCAAAGTTGGTCATTATATCAATTTTGATACGCTTGAGTATATTAACCAATGCGAGCGTTTTGAGGAGATGTTAACCTTGCCTTGGCTGAGATTGTCCAAATTAATCGGCCGATCTACATCAAGTTGACGATCGACTTCCTTTCCTCCATCACATTAAATACCCCCTATAAAGACGTTTGTGACTAAGTGAAAGGGATGCACTTACGCTTGGGGTGAAAGTGATATACTTGGGTCGTTGCTATTTTTGCCAAAAATCTCGGGTTACACACTTCCAATGAGGTCAAGACCGACTTCTTTGATGGGCTTTAAGATCTCCCCGATGACATGGATAAGGACAAGTTTTGGCTTAAAGTCTTGAGTGAGTGCCATAGTGGTCACACTTCAAAGGCCATAAGACTCATCGATCCCCTCCATCATTTACTTCATCGTACCAATTTTCACCGTATTGGTGCGTGCGGGGATAGTGTCGGTAATGTGGGGAAACGCGAACTTTTCCACATTTATTGTATCATTGATGAGCACCATTGTAATTTGGGGGTGAATGTTTCTGAGTGTTTCACTCGGGCCTCAGGGTATAAACACGGGAACAACATTTGTGTCATTCATATCGTTACTTAGTTAGCCATGAAAATGGAGGTCTTCTAGACTGAACAGGGGCAGGGTTTGACTAAGTTTGCCAATTGCTTCATGATTGTTCTTCAGCAGCTTCAGTCCATGAACATGATAAGGAAGAATAGTAGTCAGAGCTAGTTGGTCGATAAGGTGGTAGGGTTTGGGACCTATTACAACCTCCCGAGCTTGAGCACGAGGGGATTCCCAATCAAGCGAATCCCCACGCATCCAATGCGCCACCTATCCATGACGATCTGTGTCATAGGTTTGAGTAGTTTGAGGTCTTACAGCAGGATATACGTACCATTCAATAGAGTTTCGGCACACGCATGGGTTCATTTGCTACCGAGCAGAGTCTTCAAGGAGCTTGATCAATTACACCTACATGCAATATAGCTTTGAGTGGTTGTTTTCTACTGAGCAGGAACATGCCACCCACTATGGCTACACTCTTTCCGCTGCTCGTATGTGCTCATATGGTGCTACTTCATCCTGTCAGTTCGGCAGCGGTCATCCAAGGAAGGGTGCATCAGGATCTGCATTCGGAGGCTCAACGTTTGACGAGGAGGAGTAGGGCCCTTTCATTGTGTTTTACCAATTTATGTGTTTATTTTGCTTAGTATTTTGTTTGGGATGTTGCTCTTGTTGGATAGTGTGTTTTATTATGAATGATGTGTTTATTAGTTTGTCAGTGTCACATTTTGGTTTGTTTAGCTTTGATTCTTGCATTGTCGGGATTTTGGAGGCAAACATTTGGCAACTCTTCGAACACATGATTAGGGTAGTTTTCTGTTCTCTTTCTCATGCATTTTTACTTTTGTAGGTTTTGATTGGAGATCGAGGGCGTTGTACAACTCAAGTGTGGGTAGGGAAATTGAACTTTATTTGTGTAATTAAAATTTTATTTTGCACAACTCCTAATATAATTTTTTTAGCAACTAACAATAACCATTAAGCAATTTTTAACTCAAGGTTTAATTCTATGCCCTAACGCATAAAAATCTTAAGAACAATCAAAAATATAAATCTTTAAAAGACATACCATTAAACATGACAAACAAAAAGATTCACATTCTTACTTGGCAAAAATTACATATTCCGCCTGTTTCCTTGAGTTAGTCTCGTTAGTTGTTTTTGCTCATGATTTTTAAGGCAATTGAGCGAGTTAGGTGGTTATTATAAGGAAAAACTTGTTTTTGGCTTGCATTTCAATACCATAGACGCATACATTGTTTAAACCATTTAGATATTTAGGATAAACCCCATGTCTATTCATTTTTCACTTATATTTCCATAACCCAACATTTCCACTAGTAGCCTTTTCCCGTGTAAATCTTTTTTCGCTCATTTTATCGTCTACTTAGCCATAAAGCCTTTTACTCCATTATGATGTTACAAATCCATTTAATCTACGTTTAGTTAATTTGTATTTGTTTCATTTTTATATTATATCTTCACTTGGGAAACCTAAAAGCATAATGCTTACTCATCAAAGTATATTTTTAGTTTGCAATTATTTGTATCTTTAGTAAAAGAAAAATCAAAAATCTCGTTTGAAAGAAAAAAATACAAGCATAAGAAGTTTGAATCACCACATTTAGATGAAATATAATTTCAAAGATCAATTTTTGGTTCGTTAGCTCTCGGTTCGTTCAACCGGTCTATTAATTTAGTTAATTTTTGTTTGTAGTTAACTTAGTTCCATATTTTATCGCCGTTTAGCCTTTTATCCAAAAATTCCACACCCAAACCCTAAGACAACATTACACGTCACACCCCGACTTAGGGCCAAGAAGTGTGACCAATAATTGGTACATATTTTGTAAATATATCAGAGTTGAGGGTTGATTTTGGTGAAAGACTTTAAGGTATAAAATACTAATTTAAATTGAAAATTCACTAGTGAATTAAGTATTAGTTTACAAAATATTGTTTTATCATATTAGAAGGATTACATTATCAAAATTGAGCCATCTTGTAAAGCGAACTTCTATCTCCATGATGACTATAATCCTAGCTATTGCTTACTGAACTTAATTACCTGCATTGTGAGGGGAAATACGTCAGCTATATGTTGGCGAAACGTTTGAATCTAAAAGCATTTAAACTACAGTTATAATACAAATATAATTTTCTATACAAGCTAACGCATTTTATTTCTGGGATTTGTACCCCTGCCATACATACACAATTCAAGAGTTCTCCAAGCCATGTAGCCCCTATGGAGAATTGGTTATAACTACTTCCACAGTTCTATTTGGATCCAGACAGACGTGTAATCGATCTGGGTTGCTTTTTTGTAACATCCTACTTTCGGTTATATTAATAAAATAAAGTTCGTTTATTTTATAGCGGGTCGTTATCGGTTTAATGAATAGAATACGAGATAGACTTGTGTTGGGTAAATGGATATGGGTTATGGACTTGGGTTATGGAGGAATGAAGGAAAGACCATGGGCTTAAGCCCATGATCAAAAATACATATACCCTTAATCCTCTATTTAATTCATTTACACATATCCCTTACACCATCCAAAACACACACTTAAGATTCTCTCTCTAGTTCTCTCTCTCTCTAAACCGATTTCAAGAAGGTAACCGAGAACCGACCCGAGGTAATGATAGTATTTTATTGTTTGAGCTTAAATCCGTTAGATATAATCATGAAACGACGAGCCGACACCGTTAAACCGTTTAAGTCATGAGGTCCGGGTGGAATCGGTTATAAACCGAACCTAATATAAGCTTAGGGGTCACCCTAGCTCAGATCTGGATCGAACGGGATGAAAAACGTGTTGGAATTACGTATGCCCGAGACACATACTTATACTAATGTGGCTAACTGTGTTTGATCCAAGTCGGGTCATACCCAATAACAAGCTAGACGACACCAAATGTATTCTTTTAATGATTTGATCATTTAAACGAATACCGAACACTACGTGTTTAGAAAATTGGTTTTCTAAACAAACACACTTGAGGATTTAAATAAATTATCTGGATAATTTGTTTATATAAATTAATTATTTAATTGGTTAAATAATTACATAAATGTATGTGCATTTTATAAAAATGAGTTTTATAAAATAATTGGAGATGTTTTAAATGGTTAAAACAAAAAAAAAAAAAAAAAAAAAAAAAAAAAAAAAAAAAAACAATAACAAAACCGGCCACCCCATGTGGGTGGAAGGTTTGTCCAATCAAGGTTTTGTCTTCTAGTGTTGACCTCCTTTATACTTCTCCATTCACAACACATGCAATTTGGTTCTTGTCTCATTTTTGAATTTCAAGTAAACAAAACATCCTCTCTTTCTCTCTCTCAAAAAACTCACGGCCACTTTGGCCATTTTGGGTTTTTTGTGAGCTTGATTAAAGTGTTCAAATCCTAGCATCAATTGGTGTTGTTGATTCAAAGCTTGGGGTATACAAAGCTTGAGGGTTTCTCCTTTGCAACCTTGCCATTTGAAGACATCATCTTCTTCATCCATCTACATCTTCTTATAAGGTATAAGAAGGTACCATTTACATTTTGTAAGCATATTGTTCTTGTAATATTGATCCTTGTTCTTTGGGTTTTAGTTTTAACATAATGGTATGTTCATAACAAGTTATAAAATCTAAGCTTCCGTTGCGTTTTCTAGTTAAATATGGTTAACTTGAACTTTGATAATCTTGTATAAAACCCAACAATGGCATCAAGAGCCGGTTACAAGGACTTATGCTTCTTTTGTGTTCATACATTTCGGATTTTTCATGGGTGAAAAGGGAGGTCCGAAATTTTTTTTTGGTGGATTTGACCCCTCATGGTTTTGTAAGATCTTGACATGCATGAAAAGATCTTAGGAAACCATTTAACATTTGGATGTTGAAATTTAAAAAAAATTGTATTTTTTGGGGGGGTGGCCGTAGCCTCTTTGGGGGGGGGGGCCACCTTATGGTTTTGTAATTTTGGGCAATGGTTGCTTAGGTTGCATGCTTAGAACATTTGGTATGTTTGGATGTGTCATAACCGAAACCTAGACCTTGGATGTGTTGATTGTTGTTTTGTGTATGTTGATTATGTTTATTATTCAATATGGTTGTAATAATTCATAATCTTAGGCTTATGTAATTTATTTATTCATAAGTTGGTATGTAATAAATAGATTAGTTGCATTTCCTTTTTTTTAGAAAAATATGTATTAGGATACATTTTTGTAAAAATTAGAAGATGCAAGATTTGGTGAAATTGGTTGGGCCGAAATTTTGGGCTTGTTGGGCCTCACCGGCCCATCATGGGATTCAAGCCCATTAAGCCCATAAATTTCACTCTTGGGCCCAAGAAGACTTTTGGAAGTTTGGAGTCCATTAACAAGCCCAACAAGAACACAACAACTTGGAGAGGAAACTTGAAGCATTTGGATGCAAGATCAAGTGGGAGTCAACATTCCATCCTTGTGTCATGTTTTGTCCCTTAGGTGTGACTTATGACCTATACTTGTTTCGGCTAACAAGTATGGTCAAATTTAGCGGTTTTCGGTTATGACTATATTTTGCATGTGTATGCTTGGTTGTTTGTTTTACTTAATGTAATGTGTGGTTGATAGATATTAGGATATCCAAACCGTCACATAGGAACGACAACAAGCATAAAACGGGTTCTAATATATATTTGGTAATATCGCGTCATTTAGTTTAATTAAATGGGTTTACTAAAACTAAGCGATCACTCAAATATAATAAAATTGGTTTTATTATAACTAGAACCTTGAAAATTGGTTTTCAAAATCGCCATATTTCTAAATGCATGTTAGGATATGGCATAATGTTTTTCAACTAAGAATATTTGAAAATTTAAATCCCTTTTAAAATTACCAAGGAAACAAGTCTAACACCATCCTTTTTGTATGACACTTAACGTATTAGGGAACTTTAAATGGGATAAAGGTCACCTAACCATTTTGAGCAAACTAATATACTTAGGGTAATATTAACATATTTGTGGGATAAAGGTCACCTAACCACTTGTATGTTAATCTTACATGTTTATACAAGTAGGACGACTTGAATTGGAAACCATGTGATAAAGGTCACCTAAGCATGGGATCCAATGGTGTTGATGGGATAAACATGCCAACACGAAATAAGGATTTCGAATGGTCCCATACCTCTAGAAGTTGCAAAGGGTTGCAATTGTCAAGATTGACTACCTTGTTAAATCAAATAACGGGATAAAGGTCACCTAACCGAAATTTGATTTATCGTTGGATTCTAGAATTTAATTATTATTTTAAAATCTGAAAAAAAAAGGGTATTAATAATTAAATTGATTATAATACTAAATAGAACTTTGTTAAATTTTGTAGATGGCCGCTAACAATGCAAACACCTCTACCCATAACACCCGTAACCTATCCTTAAGAACCATCCTTGAAAAGGATCGTCTAAACCATAATAACTTTATGGATTGGTATCGCAACTTGAGAATAGTTCTCAAACAAGAAGAGATATCATATGTCTTAGACGATCCCATTCCCGATGAGCCTAACGTGGAAGATGAGGAGGCTTATAACTATTGGGTCAAGTACACCAAAGATTCGGTGCAAGCCTCTTGCCTCATGTTAGGGACTATGATTCCCGAAATCCAAAAGGATTTCGAGCATCATGGGGCATACGACATGATAACTCAATTGAAGGAAATGTTCCTTCAACAAGCTAGAGCGGAACGTTTCGAAACGGTTCGAGCGTTTCATGCATGTCGTATGGAGGAAACCCAAAGCGTCTCATCTTATGTCCTAAAGATGAAAAGCTACATCGAAAAGCTTCGTAGGTTGAATTGTCCCGTATCTAATGAGTTGGCTACGGATTTGATCCTCAACTCTTTGACCAAAAGGTTTGAAACCTTTGTCATGAATTATAACATGAATGGATGGGACAAAAGCATTGGTGAGCTTCACGCAATGCTAAGAACGGCCGAAGCGGGAATGGGTAAAAAGGTTTTACCCGTTCTAACAATCAATGAAGGAAAAAGGGGACATAACTCCAACCCCAAAGCAAGTGTTGCTAAGGGCAAGGGCCACGTCCAAGGAAAGGGAAAGAGGAAAGCCATCACGCCCACCAAACCGAAGGAAAAGAAGCAAAAGGTTGCGGCGCAAGATCCATGCTTTGAGTGTGGAGAGATAGGTCATTGGAAAAGGAATTGTCCGACCTATCTCAATGCGTTAAAAGATAAGAGGGATGCGGGGCATACCTCAGGTATTATCTTTACTATACATATTGAACTAAATGTTATTTCTTCAAATACATGGGTACTTGATACCGGATGTGGAACTCACATTTGCAATTTGTTGCAGGGGTTCAAAAGAAGTAAACAACTCAACAAAGGGGACATTAGTCTCTTTATGGGCAATGGAGCAAGAGTTGAAGTCCAAGCCCAAGGAGACTACTTGTTAAAGCTTCCAAGTGGTTTGGAAGTAATTTTGAAGAATGTTTTGTATGCTCCTAAGTTAAGGAGAAACATTATTTCCGTGTCCCTTTTAAAACAATGTGGCTTTGATCTTAAATTTATAGATTATGATATTCATGTTTTGATGAATGGCATGTTTTATTTTAAAGCTATACCCATGAATGGTATATATGAAATAGATCAAAGTGGTATGTCACATAGTAGTTCAATGTACAATGTCAGCACCAAGAAACTCAAGAAGGACTTGGGTGATTCCTATCTTTGGCATTGTCGCCTTGGACATATAAGCAAGAATCGCATGCAAACTCTTCGCAAGAGTGGTATTCTAGAAACAAATGAGTATGATTCATTTGATGTATGTGAATCTTGTTTACAAGGCAAAATGACAAAGCAACCCTTTAATAAAACTTTTGAAAGGTCAAAAGAATTATTGGGTATCATACATTCGGATGTATGTGGTCCTTTTAGACCAATGACTAGGAATGGTGAAAGATACTTCATTACCTTTATTGACGATTATAGTCGATATGGTTATGTGTACTTAATGAAACACAAAGATGAAGCTTTTGAAATGTTCAAAGACTTCAAAACTGAAGTAGAAAGACAACTCAAGACCACAATCAAAGTACTTCGTAGTGATAGAGGAGGTGAATACCTAAGTGGTGTTTTTCAAGATCATCTTAAGAGTTGTGGAATTATTTCACAACTTACTCCACCCGGAACACCACAACATAATGGTGTGTCTGAAAGGAGAAATCGTACCCTATTAGATATGGTTCGATCAATGATGGCTAGAAGCACTTTACCTCTATCATTTTGGGGCTATGCTTTACTTTCCGCTGTTCGCATATTGAATATGGCTCCAACCAAGAAAGTGGAGAAGACACCTTTTGAAATATGGCATGGAAAGGCTCCATCGCTATCATTCTTAAAAGTTTGGGGTTGTGAAGCTTATGTAAAGCAATACACCCCAAACAAATTAGAAGTCCGATCCACTAAATGTATCTTTATAGGTTATCCTAAAGATGATATAGGATATTACTTTTACGACCCTAGTGAGCAAAATGTTATTATTGCTCGAAAGGGTAAGTTCTTGGAAACTAAGTTCCTTAAGGAAGGAACTAATAGTAGAACAGTGAAATTTGATGAGGATCAAGAATCACAAGATGATACACAATTGGTTGATACTAGCACTCAACAAGAGGTTGTTGAAAGTGATCAAGTGGTTGATCAAAACACACAAAACGTTCGCAGATCTGGTAGAGTTAGCAATCCACCCGAAAGATATGGATTTTTTGTAGAAGGTTGCTACGTGGTAGATTCGGATGAACCAACCACATACCGTGATGCAATGTCCAAGAATGATTGTGACAAATGGCTTGAAGCCATGAACGTTGAGATGCAATCCATGTATGACAACCAAGTTTGGGAATTGGTTGAACCACCACTCAATTCCAAAGCTGTTGGAAGTAAGTGGGTTTTCAAAAGAAAAAGTGATATGCATGGAAACTTGGATACTTATAAAGCAAGACTTGTAGCTAAAGGTTTCACTCAAACTCAAGGGGTTGATTATGATGAAACTTTTTCGCCTGTGGCAATGCTAAAGTCTATTAGGATATTATTTGCCATAGCTGCACATTATGATTATGAAATTTGGCAAATGGATGTCAAGACCGCTTTCCTAAATGGATATCTTGAGGAAGATGTCTATATGGTTCAGCCTGAAGGTTTTGTCGATCCAAAACATCCTAATAAAGTATGCAAGTTAAAGAAATCAATCTATGGATTGAAACAAGCATCTAGAACTTGGAATCATCGTTTTGATGAAGAAATCAAAAGTTTTGGGTTCATCAAAAACGCTGATGAGGCTTGTGTGTATAAGAAAGCTAGTGGGAGTATAATTACCTTCTTAGTATTGTATGTCGATGACATTCTACTATTTGGAAATGACATTCCAACCATGGAAAGCGTTAAGGCTTGGCTTGGAAGTAGATTTTCCATCAAGGATCTTGGTGAAGCTGCCTATATTTTGGGAATAAAGATCTATAGGGATAGGTCAAGGCGCTTGATAGGTTTGAACCAAAGTACATACATTGATAAAATCTTGAAAAGGTTCAAGATGGAAAACTCCAAGAAAGGTTTTGTACCTATTCAAAGAGGGACTATATTGAGTTCAGCTCAATGTCCAAGCTCAAAGGATGAGCAAGAGATAATGAAACAAATCCCCTATGCTTCTGCTATAGGATCCATCATGTATGTGATGATATGTACTAGACCGGATGTGTCATGCGCTTTGAGCATGACAAGCAGATACCAACAGAATCCAGGAAACAGTCATTGGATGGCTGTTAAGAGCATATTGAAATACCTTAGGAGAACTAAGGATATGTTTCTAATATATGGATCTGGTGAGGAGGAACTCGCTATAAAAGGTTACACGGATGCGAGCTTCCAAACTGATCGAGATGATTCTCGATCACAATCTGGGTATGTGTTCACTCTTAATGGAGGAGCTGTTTCTTGGAAGAGCTCAAAACAGGAAGTGGTAGCATTGTCCACTACAGAATCAGAATACATCGCCGCTTCATTGGCAGCTCAGGAAGCTGCATGGTTGAAGAAATTCATTACTGATCTAGGGGTGGTCTCTACCATTCAAGACCCCCCTAGAAATCTTTTGTGACAACGAGGGTGCGATTGCTCAAATCAAGGAACCTCGTTCGCACCAAAAGACAAGGCACATAGAGCGGAGATTCAACTACATAAGGGATGAAGTTGAAAAAGGAAAGATATGTATTCGCAAAGTTGGAACTGATCAAAATCTTGCGGATCCATTCACGAAGCTCCTAGAAAGACCGAAACATGAGCGTCATGCGAGTGGCTTAGGACTTCGATATTCTAGTAATTGGATTTGATCTATTTTGTATTTACGTTTAAAAGACTTTTGTAATTTAACTTTTATATGATTATGGAATCTTGAGTTAAATTCTAATTTTGCATGTTTAATCCATGAATAAGTTATCTTATTCTAAAAGTCCGTAGTCGATCACATTTGTGGGAACAAATATGAAGCAAGACTATTATGAACTAGGATTGGTGGATATTCATAAGGAATGAATATGGAGCATAGGTTTGCTGCCAAGGTTCATAGATATTTGCGGGATACAAATATTGGACTGACCCGCTCTCAATATTACTACATGGAGTCGATGGACCTGATCATTAGTAATTTTGAGTAAAGGAGAATTTCATATTATCCTTAGACCTGAGATGTATACTGGGCCTTGATTTTCACCGAGTATTACACTTTGACTCTCCCCCTTCCGCTATTCGTAAAAGATGGTACATAAGGATGAGCTCGGGTGGAGTATAAAGTGATAGTGAGAGGCATATACAGTCAAGACGGAATTTGTTCCTCTTATGTGTTGAGAGTTTAGATGTCTAAGGCCTGATAAAGTTGAATTGTAAAGAGAATGATCGCCTATGTCTCTTAGATCCAACATGACATCTAGTAACAAAGGGATATAATGATAGATTCACCTAAATCATATCAAGTAAGGAACTTGAAGGGATGATGTTATGAATGGCACTTCGTCAAACACGTTAGGGGTGGTGAACTGTTGTTAGGCGGTATTCACCACTTGCATTAATTTTCTATGTATCTCGTGCAAGTGGGAGATTGTTGGAATTACGTATGCCCGAGACACATACTTATACTAATGTGGCTAACTGTGTTTGATCCAAGTCGGGTCATACCCAATAACAAGCTAGACGACACCAAATGTATTCTTTTAATGATTTGATCATTTAAACGAATACCGAACACTACGTGTTTAGAAAATTGGTTTTCTAAACAAACACACTTGAGGATTTAAATAAATTATCTGGATAATTTGTTTATATAAATTAATTATTTAATTGGTTAAATAATTACATAAATGTATGTGCATTTTATAAAAATGAGTTTTATAAAATAATTGGAGATGTTTTAAATGGTTAAAACAAAAAAAAAAAAAAAAAAAAAAAAAAAAAAAAAAAAACCGGCCACCCCATGTGGGTGGAAGGTTTGTCCAATCAAGGTTTTGTCTTCTAGTGTTGACCTCCTTTATACTTCTCCATTCACAACACATGCAATTTGGTTCTTGTCTCATTTTTGAATTTCAAGTAAACAAAACATCCTCTCTTTCTCTCTCTCAAAAAACTCACGGCCACTTTGGCCATTTTGGGTTTTTTGTGAGCTTGATTAAAGTGTTCAAATCCTAGCATCAATTGGTGTTGTTGATTCAAAGCTTGGGGTATACAAAGCTTGAGGGTTTCTCCTTTGCAACCTTGCCATTTGAAGACATCATCTTCTTCATCCATCTACATCTTCTTATAAGGTATAAGAAGGTACCATTTACATTTTGTAAGCATATTGTTCTTGTAATATTGATCCTTGTTCTTTGGGTTTTAGTTTTAACATAATGGTATGTTCATAACAAGTTATAAAATCTAAGCTTCCGTTGCGTTTTCTAGTTAAATATGGTTAACTTGAACTTTGATAATCTTGTATAAAACCCAACAGAATCGACAATTCATGTATCACCATGACTTTCCGAATTCCCAATTTAAAATATACGAGCAAACGAGCATTGGAGATTGACGATTCATGTATCACCATGACTTTTCAATCCTCAACATAAAATACACAAGAAAATGAGTATTGGAGGTTGACAATTCATGTATCACCATGACTTTTCAAGTCTCCAACCTCAGAACATAATCGTAAATGGAAATTGAAAATCAACTATTCATGTATCACCATGACTTTTCGGATTTTTCAATCCCAACAAACGAATATGTAAGTAAAATCAATAAAAATCGAAATTCACAAAAATCGAAATATCGCGGAATAAAATCATATACTGCGCAAGCGCGAGCATATTCATAAATAACGAGTAATTAACAATAAGCGCGCAAACATGAGATTTCTCTCATGCGCGAGAAGGGACTCTTAGGTATTCTAGGCCGTTACGTCTAACCACCTATCCTAAAGTCAACGAGCTCTGATACCAATCTGTAACACCCCGACCAAAGGCGGATTATACATCGGGGCGCCACATATTGCTTCATTACTCGCGACACTATTGGTGTCAATATTTATTAATACACATTTTATCGCGCACGCGCAGCGGGGAAAATGAAGAACATAAATCAAACATAAATTAATATATTATAAATTATAACATTCGAACAACATTAACTTGTCTTGATACATTTTAATTCTAGGTCCAAAAGTAAAAACGTCCTACGTGTCCACAAGCTCCAAAACAGCTACTGCAAAACCTGAACATGTGTTAAAATAAACGTCAAACACTTGCGTGTTGGTGAGAAATCAAGTTTAATAGATAATCATAGATAATCACAGTAAATCTGCGCGCAACACGTGTATGTCTAGAGTTTAACAAGGGTGTAATCAGATTGTGATCAAGCCTAAGATAGTTCATAGATCATAGTTCAATCCATGCTCCCAATTGAGCATAAAAACGAGAAAAACATCTGTGCAAGTGTAAACAAGAAAACCGTAAACGATAGGTCTCCCGTGTTCAACTAATGGTACCAACGGAACTGCGGAATAGGCCGAACAAAAGCGGTTAATGATACACACACAAATAAACAGCCAAGTAAACGTCCTCAACACATGGGATACTGCGCGACTAAAGTTCATAAACAAGTTTAAGACTCAAGTTTTGTATGAACACATGAACATCCCAAAGCATTTAAAATAAAAAGGGATTAGATACGAGATAACTCACTTGATAAACGATGCGGTGATAGATATGCAAGAATCAACTCTTAAACAAGCACAAGTTAACCTATAAATAAGATTATTGTTTTAACGATTGGTTTTAAGTCTTGATTATAAGTTAGCATAATTAATAAGTAAACTATTATATATAATATATAATTACCGGAAAAGCAGGAAGAACAAGGAGGAAGACGGAGGCAGAGAGGAAGACGGCAGAGAGAACAAGGAGCAAGAGAACAGGAGAGATTAAGTGTTTTGTGTGTGATGTGTTATGAAATATTATTATTATTTATAGAAAAACCCTAGGAGACATAATCCCTAGAAAAGGGAAAAAAGATCTTAAAAAGCAAAAGATATCAAAAAAGCATAAGAATCCAAAAGCAAAAGATATCAAAGATATGGCAGCTGCAGGGGGGCAAGATAAAGCTGACAGGGAACAGTAAAAAGCATGGGCGGATCAGATAAAGGTACTGGTCAAGCATGGCAAAAGCAGATCTCAAAAGATAATGTCAGTCACTTTTTCTACCAACCAATGGGGGTTGGTACGCATGCAGCGCCGAAAGTAACTATTCAGACATTAGATAGGTTAGGTCAACAGCACAACAGATAAGACAACACAAAAGCAAACGGCTAGATTAAACAGAAGAAAACTCAAAGGTTTAGCGCGAGAAGGCTGAGTGCGCGAGCGCGAAGGCTGGCACAAAAATCCTTAGCGCACTGCGGGAAGAATCACAAATCCTTAGCGTGCTGCGTGAAGAACAAGAATTCTAAGCGCATCGCGGGAGGAACATACATTCTTAGCGCATTGCGGGAAGAACATGCATTCTTAGCGCGCTGCGAGAAGAGTTCTCTTCACGCATCGCAGGAACAAGATGTCTTCACGCAGGCTTCCATATAAGGAGTCTGGCGCGTGGAGCTGCAGACATCCTTAGGCGGGAAGAACCAAAGGACAAGCAAAGAGGGAAACAAGGCGTAAGGGCGGGGACGGCGATAAGAGGGAAAAGAAGGCGGAAAGAGAGAAGGAAGAGGGACGGGACGGAAAATATATAGTATTATTAAAAGTAAAATATAAGTATAAATATTAAATAATAAAAGAGAGATCGGGTCAGAGAAACGGGTACCTGGGTCGGGTCGGATCGGGGCAGATGTTACACCCACCACCGTCCGCTACCACCACCATCCACTACCACAGTTCGTACATCACCACCCACTACCACAGTTCGTACACCACCATCAATTTATTTTAGCAAACTATAGATGTTAAAAAGTAAAATAATAATTCATTCAATTTTCATAGGTTAACCAAGCATGACACATGAATGGTAATTACATAAGTCTTTTATATTTTAAAGACTAAAAATTAAAAGTTCATCATTTTGATAATTAAATCATGTATTTGGATGTTACCACTTTCGATATTTAGAATGTTGTAACTTTGAATGATTTATTTATTTTATAGATTTGTATTTATTTGTTGTTAAAATACTTAAGTTTTTAATGGTTTTGAAATTAATATTAAAAATACATTATTTTTTGACTTAATTCGAGTTGAATCAATTCAAATTTGATTCTAAATCGAGTTTCATTCTCGAATCGAATTAGTTATTTTGAATTCGATTCGAATGGAGTTTTCCGAATTTATTTTGAATTCCAAATTCGAATTTAACTTCAAATTTCAAATTCGCAATTTTCAAGTTTAACTGTTGAAACTTAGATCGGTTAACTTGCTTATTATGGTAGATTGATAGGGCGACGTTTTATATTTTTTATACCTTTTTAAACATGTTTGTTGAAATTCTCTATTGCAGGCTTTCAACAAATACATATTTTTAATTTAATAAATTTATATTCATTTAATTATCGTCATCAATCTATTATTTCACTAGTTCTATATTGTTATTATCAATAATTTTATATGCTCCCAAAATTTATACTTCTACTATTATTAATAATAAAATAACTTACTTATAAATAAAACAGTTACTATATTAAAAATACAGGTCAATAAGGATCAAGGACATGGAATACTTCCTATGCATTTGCAACAAAATTTATTATTTATTTATTTTGTTTTCTTTGTTACGCATTTCTTACACAAATTTATACTATATAATAAACAAAGTTTTACAATGCCACATGTTATCACCAAAATGTTCCTTACAAAAATTCTCCCCCCCCCCCCTCTCTCATATTAAATACATTTCTCTTTCTTATTAATAATTTTGTATTTCATTTTTGTATTTTTAATCTTTCATTTTCTCTTTTTAATATTTTTTCTTGATTTAAAAAAATTAAATACCAACCTAAATATGTTATTTTGTTTTATATAAATATATTGTATTAGTTATTAATATTAGGTATTTATAAGTAATCAATTTTCACGTTCATTTTGAATAATGATTACAAAAAATTAAGGTTTTAAATCTATTATATATTAATAAGTTAATATTAAGGTTTTATAAGAAATGATATTATTGGATGAATGCAAGATTAACTTAAATTTAAAATTTCAATAAACTTTAACTTATTAAATATATATAATGTTTACTCAATTACACGTTTTTTTTTTCTTTCGAATCCTTAAAAGAAAATTGACTATTGATGTACTCTCAATGTTTATGTTAATATAAACGAGTTGATTTCTTTATCTGGTTAAAGTATCAAACATGGTTCAGGTAAAAACAAATTATGATTAGAATGAGTTTCGGTCACGGGCTGGTTTAAAAAATAACCATTTACAAATTCTTTATTAACTTATTATTTAATCAACTCATCGTTTATATTAAGTTCATCATCTTAAAAATTCATAAAAATATAAACACCAGACTACATGTTTTGGTTTTCAGGTGGATAAGAAAACTTCTTATCTTTGGAATAAAATGTTAGACATTAGCACATTATTAATCAGATGACAAATTGACTTTGTATATCCTTCTACTATTGCATATTTCAAAAATATATATGTCTACCATATAATATATCTTTATATTTTTTGAAGATAATTTTTGTATTTTACATTATGTTATTATTTGAATAAATTTAGTTATTTTAACCTGTGTGTTACACGGGTAGCTAACCTAGTATTAAACAAAAGCGTGCAACTATTTTTTTTGTTGAAATTGTGTTGGAATATTTGCTACGCAATTCCAACACAATTGATATTGTCACAATCTTGTAACAATTTTGTTGCAAATTTAGGGTTTTCATTTTTGGTAAGAATTTCGTTGGAAAAGTGTAGGAAATAACGTTTGTAGGAAATGCGTTGGAAAATTTTGTAGGAAACATTACTCTTTTCTAGTAGTGCGAGATGTTCGGATGTGATTTCATTGATCGATTCGTGAAAAAAGGTTATTCGTGTACCTATTATACGTTAATGTATTATTGTATTGGATCTTTTACACATATATATATATATATCCTCTCGAGTGATCTACAATAAAGTTCATATAAGAAAAAAGCCTTTTACACACGTGATATATCGATGTGTTATTTTTTTGTAGTAAAAGAGACATATGTCAAAACTTATACGTTCTTGATTTGTTGTTTGTGGACAATTACAGAACAAACATCAACTTGACGAGTCATGACTCATGAGTGTAGATATGCATTTTGTAGGAAAAATGTATAAAAGTTTAGAGAAAAGTTAATATACAAATGAAATTAACGTACTAATTGTTTAAATCAAGAAGAGTAATTATGTAATTATATCATAAAGTAATTATAGAGTAATTACGCAATTACTCTATGATGTAATTACATAATTATTCTATATACATATATAATTACTCTACTTGATTCTCACAATTATCACGTTAATTTCATTTGTATTTGATCCAAACCTTAAAAGTTTAATTATAAAAGCAAACCTTTTAAAACAAAACAATGTTAACCAGATGAAAAGTGATGTAGATTATGCACCTTGATAGTTTTTCTTATGGGTCATGATATTGACACACTTATAGATCCCCCCCCCCCACCCCCCCACCCCTTCCTAAAAAAATATGGAGCATATTAGGCTCTCCACAGTTTCCAATGAGAGACAAAAGCCTCTTACATAACACTTAACTCTGAATCACATGTGTAGTAAAGTGTGCCCTACAAGTCAAGCATCCCCCAATATGCTCCATATTGCCTGGTATGAAGCATCTTAAAGTCTACTCGTTTTCCCAATTCGAGACAAAAGTCTCTTACCTCGTGCCTAGCTCATAATATGCAAAAGTGGGAGAGAGTCCCATAAGTAAAGTTTGTTTTTGCCATCTATATGGATCATATTAAGCATTGATATTAAGGGTCCATATGAGGATTATATGTATCATATTGACCAATATGATACATATCAAGAGTCCATATAAAAATAATAAGCATCATATTACCTCTTCCCGTTTATATACCCTTATACACTAAAAATAAAACCAAGCCTGGCCAACCCTTAAAAATATAGAACCAAAACATAACTAAATGTCACGGATTATTTCTTTGACTCTTGTGCGGCCTTAGAACTTCGTCTAAGTAAGCCTATGTGGTTTGTTGTTGGCGAGTTTTTGGGCAGCTGAGTCTTGGATTAACGACGTGGGTTTCTTGTAGTTACTTGAACACAAGTATACAAGACTAAGTGGTTTATATTGCTGGAAATATTAGTACAAAGGGTTTTACGCATACAAGCTTTTGGGTGATTCCAAATGAAGCCTAGCATCACTTATTTATACTACTTACTAGTTGATCTAGAGAGTTCTTAACCTAGATATTTCTATAAAAAAATATTCTGCCAAGATCTAGAGAGTTCCTTGTAAATATCCAGCATTTGTGGTAATTATTTGTTGGTCTAGAATGTTCATTTGGCAGCAGCAAAAGTCCAGCAACTTGTCCCATTTTGGCAGCCTTTCATGGCTGAAAATATGTAGCTGATGAAACATGGAATGGATTCGGGTCGGATCCGAGTCCAAGTTCCCCGGTCATCAATATGAACGAACCACCGCCTTGGTCTTCTTCTCCGGTTGCTCAGATCTGCCATAGAAAAGTGGGGGAGTGGAGGTGACTGCTAAGAGAATGAACTCTTGTTTACAGACACAAAAATATGTTGGAGCCAAGGGTCCAAGAGAATGTCCTTTCAATGAATGATAAGGCTCCTTATATAGGGACTCCATGGCTACCATCATGAACCCTAACCTTTATTGGGCTAGCCCGGTTAGGGGTTACCTCCACAAACCCCCAGCCCAATGGGCCTAATTAGTAAGCAATAATAATAATGTAATAAACATAATATATTATGTAATAAATAAAAGGTCGTACCGGGTCTGACGTACCCTACATCTACAGTAGCTCTAGAACATTCTGGCGCTGCGCAATCTGTCCAGAATTGGGGCTGCACATTCTGGCCATTTCTGGCAGTATCTATGGCTTTTGTTGGCTGATTGGAACGTCTCTAAGTACCTGGACTGGTCCAGGAAGTTCGGGGCTATTTCGGAGAGGGCCGGGCAGCCCTTGATGCTTCTTTAGGGTTCAAGAATGATCGGGATGACGCGGAAAAATGTTGTGTAATTTGGTGGTGCTTGACATCCTCCCGCACATGATTTCACAACGCCCTCGTTGCGAGTCTTCGGCCTTATTATGAGTCGTAGTGCAGAGATGGTTTTCCTTTGCCCGAGTTTCGACCTCCATTAGTGCAGTGTAGACTTGTTTTCCCTTAGCTAGGTAAATGGAATTCAAGCTTATTGCTACGGAAACATTTGATCTGTGGAAGAACTCCATTTCGAGTACAATGTCGTAGTCATCGAGTGAAGCCACTGAGAAATCAATTCTTCCTTACCATGATCCGATCATAGCTTTTACATTCCAAGCTTTCCCTACTATTGGTTGTGCGTCTCCGTTAGCACCTTTGATCATTCCATCCATTCTTGTTATTTTTAAACCAAGTATTCTTGCTATTTCCGGATTGATAAAGATGTACATTTCACTTGTATCAATTAATGCTTTCGAACGTCTTCCATTTGTTTCGATTGTCACGAACCATAGTCCTTTTCCGTATGTATTCTTGTTGATTTGTGGGTACGAATCTGCCATATGTAAGCGTTTCCCCGCTTGTTCACGCATTGCATTCAGAACCTGAAGTTGCATTGCCCCAAGTTGAACCTCCTTAGTCTCGTTTGGTTCTTCATTAACTTTTACAACAACGTTCAAACTTTTTTTCTTTAGGAAATAGTGTGAATTATGTGGCCCATCGCATATAAAACATCCCTTAATATAAGGTTCATTGGCGATTTTGGGTGGTTTCCGGGTTTCCTCCTTCCGGAATTGGGTGTTGTTGGGTCTGGCTCCCACAACCTTAGTGTTGTCTTGGTTGACAATGTTGTTCATTCGTGAACGAGTCTCATTTCGATCGTGTAGGGACTCGGCCGCAATGATGGCAGATGATAAGTCTTGAACGTTTTGACGTTCGACTTCATTTTTAGCCCAATATTGTAAGCCATCCATGAAGTTCACCAGTGCTTCCCCGGGCGTAATATACGGAATTTCGAGCATAAGGGTAGTGAATTCATTGATGTAATGTTTGATTGTACCCTTTTGCTTGATATTACGAAGAAGAATTCTTGCTTTGTATTGGGTATTTTTCGGATAAAACTGGCATTTAATTTGTTTAACGAAATCTGCCCAAGTAGCGATGGTGCACGTACCTTGCTCAATTTCTTTACTCTTGCGTCTCCACCATAACGCAGCAGTGTCTTCTAAATATGGGGTGCTGTAGTAATCTTCTTAGCATCATCATTGATGTCTACTCCCTTGAAGTATTGTTCGATTTCCCAAAGGAAGTCGTCCACAGCCCGCGCCTCTCGTTTTCCAACGAATGGCGTTGGTTGGGTAACAAACCTTTGTGGGAGTGATGTTGCTCGTTCTAGAAACTCCGTTTGTTACAGTCATCTTGAGAACATTAACTTCACCTTGTAAAATCTTGTAGAAATCGTGGCAAACTGCAAGTTCTTTTTCAATATTCTCCACGTTTGTTTTGAGTTGACCCAGCTCGTGCATAATCATTTCTTCCATTTCGTTTCGCATGATTGCGAGGGAAGCTTTGAAGTTTTCTTCTAATTTAATGACGTCACTACTTAGTGGTTCAACTTTTTGGTAGTGATTTGTTGGTGTGCTCCTTGAATATGTCGAATTCTACTTTGAGTGTGTCGACATGGGTTTTGTATTCCCCTAGTAACGTCTTCATCTCTTCAACGCGGTTCTCTATGCCTAGTATGAGTTCTTTTGCCTACTTCTTTCCTTTCTTCGTCTCATCTCCAATGGTGTAGAGAGTGCCTTCGGGTTTGGATTCAGATGCCATCCTGACGAATCGACGTGCTTTGATACCACTGTCACAGAGTTATTTCTTTTACTCTCGTGCAGCCTTAGAGCTTCGTCTAAGTAAGCCTGTGTGGTTTGTTGTTGGCGAGTTTTTGGAAAGCAGAAGTCTTGGATTAACGACATGGGTTTCTTGTGGTTACTTGAACACATGTATAAAAGACTAAGTGTTTATATTGCTGGAAATATTAGTACAAAGTATTTTATGCATACAAGCTTTTGGGTGGTTACAAATGAAGTCTAGCATCACCTATTTATACTACTTACTAGTTGATCTAGAGAGTTCTTAACCTAGATATTTCTATACAAAATATCCGGCCAATGTCACACCTAAACCTACGGTAGAAATGTCGGGGCGTGAGATGATTTGTCACAACTCTCAAGGTACTATCATGCAATATTTAAAATTATTATATCTATTAAATTAATTCAAATAACCCAAAGATATTCATAAATAAAATCCATCATTCAAATGATACAAACAAAATAAATATATCAAAGTTCATAATCTTGTTTATTCTCTCTATTATGCAAATCCTAAGTTTTCTTCCAAACCAGCTTGAGCATCACATCACACGATGACCTGCATATGCGTTAAAAATACAATAGGTTTGTCAACACGAGGTTGAGTGAGTAGCACACCGGATTTGGTGTATATATAATAATAGATAAAAATGCAACAGTTTCAAATGAGATAAGCAATTCAACCAACGAGCAAATAAATGAGCTGCCGATAAGCACGATGCCAGATAAACTGGACGATGGCTATGTCGACGGTCGTATGATCATACTGTCTGAGATTATGCTGACCTCTCCGAATGCGATTCAAATAGAGCATGTAAGCACATAAAAAGTAAGGTATAAATTGTTAAACACACGTGACAAACAGTTGCAATTTGTATATGAGATAATAGGAAAATTTATAGCAACACATACACCCCCAAAACGGTATAAAATGAGTTTAAAAGGGAGAATGTGATACTCACCTGATCGGATGAACGAAATATAAGTGATGATGTGAGAATGATGAACCCTTCGGGATTTACCGTCAAGGATTCCTAATTAAATAATAGTAATATGAATTAATTATAAAAAGTATACACGATTAAGATTTCAATGTGAATTGAGTTAGGTTTGGGATTAGAATGTTTATTAATTGATCGATGTATTTCCATAATGATTATTATTGCAAACAAATATTATTGTTATCATTCGGTTGAAGGAATTATAACTTTTATTAATTAAAAAATACCATCAATTCATACTAGATAGAATAAATAATTAAACAATTATAATAAATAGATTTAATATCAAGTAACCTTAAGATAATATTTAGGTAAACATATAGTCAAACAAAAAAAATAAATATCCTGATTAATATAAAATTGAGATACTTATAATTAGTCGGATAAATACTATACAAATATATAAACGTTTAAATAGATAAATGCTTAAGTAATTAAATATAATATGTAATAATAACGTTTAAATAAATATATTAAATAAATATATAAATGTAGTATGTAATATTTTAAATGAATAAGTATTTCGAACCTTTGATGAAAACCGGTTACAGAAAAATTATAGTTAACGTATTCTTTTTTTTATATTTATTATATCATTTATTTAATAACAAAAACGCGCGTGTGTGTATATATATATTATAAAGATACATATACATATACATACATATATAATGGTTAAAAATACTAAGACGGGTAAACATCCAGAAAACGTCAATATAAGGTGTCGGCTACATAAAAATAATATTAATTTATGTTTATTATTAGTTATAGTTTAATTAATAAATCATTAATCAACAAAAAAAATAATAAAAATACAAAAGTGGGCTGGCCAGGGCTCGAAACCGCGCCCTTGGCCGGCTCACTGGGATAAACACACACCAAACAACCAGTTGTGTTAACTGGTCAGTTGAGTATCACATGAAAACATTAATTTAAATACAATATGTATTAAACTCACCAAAGCTTATGAACCCTAAAATCTTCAATTGATCAAACTGTTTAAGGTTTGTTCAATTAATGTTAGGGTTAACGTTAAGAAATTAAAAACGAACTTAAGACACGTCACACACCGACCAAAGGAGGCGGAACATGCCGGGTGTAACGGATTGCTCAAGAACACCATGACACTATTAAGTGACACTATTTAATCAACTCATTAACTTTATAAATCAATAAACAACACATCTTGTTCGTACAAAACAAATTGAATACAAGTAAACCAATATATATTGTTTCTTCGACCAATTACTTAGTGGTCTCAAAACAAGCTAAGTTCCTCAAATCTTCGTTCAAGCAATTATCAAATTTGTAACATTGCATAAAATAAACTTTGTCAACACGAAAATTGATTAGCAATTTTCATAGATTTTGAGTATAATAAATATAGAATGAAATCCACAAACTCGTATATGGAACAATAAATAGTAGAAACAATTTATATTTGCAAATAGTAAATAGTTTGAGACACCTTTCTATATGGTAACAACCAAATGTACTTGGATAATAGTTTCCCTATGCTACTAGCAATTACGCTTAAGTAGTTAGGGGAGCGTATGATCATACTTAATAGTTTCATAGAGGCCAACCCGCCTAAAGCAATAAACACGTTAGCAAGTAATCATATAGAGCATATAACACCAAATCAAGCATTTATTTAAGTGAACATATACTATAGAGTTTTGTGGTTTGAGTCACAATGTATAAATCACTTTTGTTTGAATATGTAAGCAATGTCACCCCCAAAACGTAAAGATGAAAACGTAGGATGAAAAAGTTCTCACATGAAATAAATAACTTGGAGGGTTGTTCGTGATAAACTGGGATAATAAGTTCAACGAGTGAGGTCTAGGTTAAAAGGGTTTCTGTTTAGAAGATGGTCTTGGAAGGCTTTAAAGTAAAATACAATGAAAAGTTAAATAATTAATCAAAGTTTGAGGTTTAAAACGTAAATATTTAAGAACTTGAAGTAACGGTTTTTGAAAAGTAAGTTTGCTCGAAATCGGGTCTCGGTATTCTACTCATTAGTTTTACTTAACCTTTGTTAAGTAAATATGTGGGGATTAATGCAATAGTGCACGACCCCTTGTTAGATATACGAAAACGGGATTTAACGAGTGTTCGGTTAGTCGGTTCGGGTCTTAATAAATAGTCAAGTCCGAACTTGACATTCCAAAGTGATTAATATCATGAGATAAATTATTTAAAACAAATACTTAACTAATGTTAGAAGTTCTATTAAAGGAGAAACTCTAAACATCATCGTTAAGCGAGTGTTCGGTTTTATCGGTCCAAGCTTGTTATAAGATCAAGTTGGATCCGGCATACCAATTACTTTAAGAAAGCATTTATAATTAGTTTGTAAAAGATCTCAAAGAAGTTATGAGGTTCGGTTTGTTTGGTTTAGTTGGTCCAAGACTTGATATATGACCAAGTTTGGGTCCAACAAATCCATACTAAAGTAACAAATACAAAAGTGTAAATAAAAGAACTTAAACATTTAAATCTTTCATACAACTTGTTTTAATACAATTAAATAACGAGTTAAATGAGAGTTCGGTTTCGGTTCGGTCCTTGACTCGGAATGAAACCGAGGATGGTTTCCATATACCCAATACCATGGAACTCGTCAAGTAACTTTAGAAATTATAATACACAAATCTTACATGTAACATATTATTAAATCATTTTAAATATATAAAGCATTTAAATGAGAGTTCGGTCTTGGTTCGGTCATTGACTCGGAATAAGACCGATGATGGTTACCACATACCCAATACCATAGAACTATAAAAATGATTTTTGAAGTTATAATATTCAAATCTTACATATACATGTTTATTTAACTATTTAAACCAAACTTATAAACAAGAGTTCGGTTTAAGTTCGGTTCTCAACTTGGGATAAAACCGAGGCTAGTGACCACATACCCAATACCATGGAACTCATTTAATATGAATTAGAAACTAAATTACTTATACTTTAAACAAGACTAGTAAGCATCATAGGAAATATAGTATAATCAAGGACTATAACGAGTCCTCCATGTAGCCTTGCCTTGTAGCGTATCACCTCAACCGACCATGGCCGGAGAAGGTGAAAGCCGAAGGAAAACAAGGGGTGCATATTATATATATGTTGTACAACAAGCTTTAATTACTATGCAACAAATTAAAATTAAAGAATGGTTCTTGTTTTACTTCAAAGAGTCAAACTAGTAAGAACCTTGAAGAGGTGATATTATGATCTTTGTTTGAGAGGGAAAGAAAATGAATGAATAAGTTGAAATGAAGGAGATGAGCTTGATTATATAGGGTAATGGTCAAATTTTATTTCTATGTTTTATTTCAAGGCTTGCATGTGTATTGATTGGTTAAACAAGTCAAATAATGCAACAAAACAACATAAAAATTACTATCTTTATTAATATCAAAGAATTCGATTTATAAAACGGGTCGGGTTAATATATAATAATTGATTAAAAAATGCAACAATATCAAATGAGATAAACAATTCACCCAATGAGCAAATAAATGAGCTGCCGATAAGCACGATGCCAGATAAACTGGACGATGGCTATTACGACGGTCGTGTGATCATACTGTATGAGATTATGCTGGACCTCTCCGAATGCGATTCAAATAGAGCATGTAAGCACATAACAAGTAAGGTATAAATTGTTAAACACATGTGACAAATAGTTGCAATTTGTATATTAGATAACAGGAAAATATTTAACAACGCATACGTCCCCAAAACGGTATAAAATGAGTTAAAAAAGGAGAATGTGATACTCACCTGATCGGATGAACGAAATATAAGTGATGATGTCAAGGATTTCTAATTAAATAATATTAATATGAATTAATTATAAAATATATACACGATTAAGACTTCAATGTGAATTGAGTTAGACTTGAGATTAGAATGTTTATTAATTGATCGGTAGATTTCTATAGTGATTATTGTTGCAAACCAATATTATTGTTATCATTTGGTTGAAGGAATTATTAATTTTGTTAATTACAAAATACCATCAATTTCATACTTGATAGAATAAATAATTAAACAACTATAATAAATAGATTTAATATCAAGTAACCTTAAGATAATATTTAGGTAAATATATAGTTAAATAAATAAAATAAATATCCTGATTAATATAAAATTGAGATGCACTTATAATTATTCGGATAAATAAAATACAAATATGTAAACGTTTAAATAGATAAATGTTTAAGTAATTAATTATAATATATAACAATAACGTTTAAATAAATATATAAATGTAGTATGCAATATTTTAAATGAATAAGTATTTCGAACCTTTGACGAAAATCGGTTTACGGAAAAATTATAGTTAACATATTCTTTTTTTTATATTTATTATACCATTTGATAATAACAAAAACTTGTGTGTATATATATATATATATATATTATAGATATATATACATATACATACATATATAATGGTTAAAAATATTAAGACGGGTAAACATCCAGATAACGTCAATTTAAGGTGTCGGTAACATAAAAATAATATTAATTTATGTTTATCATTAATTATAGTTTAATTAATAAATCATTAATTCACAAAAAAAAAACATACAAAAGTGGGCTGACCTGGGCTCGAACCGGCGCCCCTGGCCGACTCACTGGGATAAACACACACCAAACAACACATATTTTTTATTTTATCATTCATGAAGGGAAAGTTGTAAAAATAAAAACTTTTACACTTGGCAGCGTATGTGAAGGGTTTAATTGAATGACACATGTAAAAATGATGATGTTGTAATAATATAGCTAGATAAGGGGACTCGGGGTGGTGCGTGATGGGTAAACCATCACGCGTGATGGCTTGGCAAACATCGATGAGAGGGTTAGCGTGATGGCTATCACGTGGTGAGGTTCGAGAATATTGTAAGGCCCCGTTACCGGTGCCTCACATTGGACGTTGGATTTACTCATAAACGCAGTTCTAAATATCAGAGTTAATTAAAACTTTACGCGGAATATAAAACTTCAACCATAAAACATTACATAACTTTCAAATCTTGTCTTATCAAACAGTCATAGTCATTTAAAAACAAAACATAGTCTTTAAAACATCATAACATTCCCTTGAGACGCCAGTGTCTTCAATTCGATGCCATGTGTCCTCATCAAGCGAACTGCCTCAATCTATTCACATGCGTGCATACTAAAAGTCAGTTACGCTGAGTGAGTTCTAGTTAATCACACATTATACAATACATACACTTACCTTCAATTATGCATCCGAAGATACATAATGATTACTTTACTAATTTACCTTTGTAACATAAGTCATACATACATTCGTACTTTAATACTTTCATACTATATAATTTACTGTCCTTACCTATCTCAAATATTATTAGGGTCTGGTCCCTCTTTCCTTTGTCTATCACAGATATTTTTAGGGTCTGATCCCTTTCTTGTCTATCTCAGATATTATTAGGGTCTGGTCCCTTCTATCTCAGATATTATTAGGGTCTGGTCCCTCTTTCTTCATCTTCTTACATACCGTCTTTACATACTCATAACATACATACTTTCTTTAATCCATTCATACATACTCATATACTGTACATATATCTATCATACACATTCATCTATCATAAACATATCTCCCTTGTTAGCATGTGCAATATCCGAAGATCGTTCACATACCGACAAGCTTTCATTCACATTTAAGATATACATACATAACATATAAACCATATAAGGCATACACTTACCAGTTAAGGTAAGTGTATTAACTATCACATCGAGTATGCACACAGCCCCGAAAACATAATAAGGAAATGGGGCTAGAAACTCACCTGAATGCGGTTACGTTCACCGTTTATGGTAATCCCTTTATTGAGTTGTGCACGACTAACTATATAACAATTACACGTATCAATTAACTATTACTACTCGTATCGTATTTCTATCTTTATATGACCCACAATGAACAGGGGTCCGGGGGCAGCACCCCTGGCAGCGAGGTTCTAGGGGCGGCAGCCCCTAGCGGGGTCCAAGGGGCAGAGCCCCTGGCTGGGTTTAAGCTGCCAGGTCAGCTTGGAAAAATTTTATTTTCATTAACTGTCTTACGCATTTTCCATTAGGATTTTAATTTATCATTTTAATTCTCTTAAATTCGCAAGCGGTCATAATGTAACCGAACATACGTGTAAGCGAACTTAACCAGTAGTGAACTTAGCTTTAGGCGAACTTAACTTGGCGAAGTTAAACGTTAAGCGAACTTAGCCTTAGGTGAAGTTAGCATTAAACGAACTTATTAGGGGCGAACTTTAGTGTAGGCGAACTTGTGTCCAGCGAACTTAAAGTCCGGCGAACTTAGCCTGGCGAACATGCAGGGCGAACTTACTGGGGGGGGGGGGCGAAGTTAACAGCAGCGAGCTTAGCTGTGGCGAAGTTGCCCAGCTGCAGCCGCTGTGTGACCTTAACCTCCCATAATCATCTCTGTTTTATCGCGAAACTCAGGGATATGATACAACCTAAACCCGCGATCATTCCTACGGTCATTTTTAGATAAGATTAGGCCCGAAAACGAATAAAGTTTGGACCTTTAAGCTCAAAAGTTTAATAATAAGTTTAGGGTTCATTTTAAACGTGTCATAAGAAGCCGCGAGTTTGTTAAGTTCGTTTTTAACATCAAGCTCACAACTTTACGTTTTATTTACGCCCGATCTAATCTCGTTCTAAGCTTCAAGACTAAACGGTTATAAAAACGTAAACTTTAAGATCAAATCATACCTTTTCGTGTTTTGAGGTTACGGTTTAGCTTGGTTATGAACTTTAGGTCTTGAATCTATCTTGTATTACGAGAATCTATCAAGAATCGATGCTTGTTTGGCCTTGGATCTCACTCCCTCTCTCGGCCGTGTATTATGTAGGTGTATGTGTGTGTTTTTGAGTGTGTAGAGATTAGGATGGAAAGAAATGAGGATTTAGGGTTTTAGGGTGGTTTAAGAGGATATTTATATCCTCTAAAGCCCATGGACCTAAGGCCCATTCCCTTTAATCCATCTTAATTAGTCCAAGTCCATAATCTTTTCCTTATTATATGTTAGTTAATATTATTTAACACACGACAATTTAACGCAACTTTCTTTATTTATTGTTAGGATATTTTAGGATGTTACAAGTCTTCCCTCCTTAAAGAGGTTTCGGGGACGAAACCTAACTATTACATAAACAGTCTAGGATAGAACTTGCGCATCTCATCCTCCGCTTCCCAAATAGCATCCGATCCCTTGTGATGTTTCCATATCACTTTCACCAAAGGTATAACCTTGTGAAGAAGCTGCTTCTCCTTTCGATCAACAATCTCTATCGGTTGCTCGATGTTGTTCAGCTGTTCATCAACCTCAATGTCCATCAATGGCACGTGCGATGTGTCATCAGCTAGGCATCTTCTCAAGTGAGAAACATGTAAGGTTGAATGAATTCCTTCTAACTCTTCTGGCAATTTCAGCTTATAAGCCACTTCTCCTACACGATCCACGATCTTGAATGGTCCCATGTATCTCGGACTCAACTTTACCCTCTTTCTAAAACGAATTATTCCTTTCCAAGGCGAGACCTTGAGCATCACATTGTCACCAACGTTAAACTCAATCGGTCGTCGCCGCTTATCAGCATATGACTTCTGCCTGTCTTGGGCAGCCTTCATTCTAGCCTTAATCTGATCAAACTTTGAAGATGTCTCTTGAACCACCTCTAAGCTTCCCATTTCCTTCTGACCAATCTCTCCCCAGCATACGGGAGTTCTACATCGTCTACCATAGAGCATCTCAAACGGCGATATACCAATACTTGAATGGTAGCTGTTGTTATAGGAGAACTCTGCTAAATGCAGGTGATCATCCCAACTTCCACCAAAGTCTAAAACACAAGCACGTAGCATATCCTCAAGGGTTTGAATCGTCCTTTCAGACTGTCCATCAGTTTGAGGATGATACGCTGTACTGATGTTCAACCTCGTTCCCATAGCTTCGTGGAACTTCTTACAAAACCTCGAAGTAAACCGAGTATCCCTATCGGACACGATCGATAACGGTACTCCATGCTTGGACACAACCTCTTTGATGAACAAACTTGCTAACGTTTCTGACGAGATAGCCTCTTGTATAGGCAGAAAGTGAGCACTTTTGGTTAAACGGTCCACAATCACCCAGATGGTATCATGATGCTTAGATGTACGGGGTAGCTTAGTTATGAAATCCATGGTGATGTGTTCCCATTTTCATTCAGGTATCTCTAGTGGTTGCATCTTCCCATAAGGCTTTTGATGTTCGGCTTTGACACCAATAGTCTTTTTTCAAATCTTGGTACATCTTTTTTCAAACAAGATAAGCACTTACTAACATAATCCGCCACATCATTCTTCATCCCTGGCCACCAATAGTCTTTTTTCAAATCTTGGTACATCTTGTTGGATCCTGGATGAATCGAGTATCTTGACTTATGAGCTTCATCTAAGATTCGACCTTTGAGATCTCCATGGCGTGGAATCCACATACGGTCAAACCTAGTCTTAACACCATGAGTGTTTTCCTTCAACTCATCTTGCTGGCCATAAATCCTTTCTTTCTTTACTAACCCTTCATCTACTAACACCTCTGTCTGTACCTTGACAATCTCTTCAAAAAGACTTGAGTTCATAATCAGCTGGTATGACTTTACTGTCGCAAGGACTTCCTCATTCTTACGACTTAGCGTGTCGGCGACCACATTAGCTTTACCAGGGTAGTACTTAATGTCGCAGTCGTAATCTTTTATCAATTCTAACCACCTTCTCTGCCTCATGTTCAAATCTTTCTGCTCGAAGAAGTACTTTAAACTCTTATGATCTGTGTAAATAGTACACTTAGTACCATACAGATAATGTCTCCATATCTTTAAGGCATGCACTACTGCCGCTAGCTCTAAATCATGCGTCGGATAGGTACTCTCATGGACTTTCAACTGTCTAGACGCGTAAGCTATCACCTTTCCTCGTTGCATCAACACGTAACCTAACCCACGATGCGAAGCATCAGTACAAACAACCAAGTCCTCGTCACCATCGGGTAAAGTAAGAATTGGAGCTTACGTGAGTCTTTTCTTTAATTCCTGGAAAGCTTCTTCTTGGAACTTTCCCCAACTGAATACTATCGTCTTTCGGGTCATACTGGTCAACGGAGCGGCTATCTTGGAGAAACCTTCGATGAATCTCCTAAAGTAGCCAGCTAACCCTAGGAAGCTTCGTATGTCAGTCGGATTCTGTGGAGTCTTCCAATTCGTTATCGCCTCGATCTTTGCGGGGTCCACCATAATCCCTTGCGGATTAATCACGTGACCTAGGAATTGCAATTCTCGTAACCAGAACGCGCATTTCGAAAACTTAGCATACAACTTCTCTTTCTTTAGAGTCTCCAATACCTCCCTCAGATGCTCGGCATGATCAGTCTCGCTCTTAGAATAAATCAATATATCATCGATGAAGACAATAACTGACTTATCCAACATTGGCCGACACACCCTATTCATCATGTCCATAAATGCTGTGGGAGCATTCGTTAGACCAAATGACATCACGAGGAACTCGTAGTGTCCATACCGCTTCCGAAACGCTGTTTTGGTGATGTACTGCCTCTTTCACTTTCAACTGATGATAGCTTGATCTGAGATCTATTCGTGAGAACCAACTTGAACCTTACAGTTGGTCAAACAGATCATCAATCCTTGGCAAAGGATATCTATTCTTTACTGTAAGCTTGTTCAACTCGCGATAGTCTATGCACATTCTCATACTTCCATCCTTCTTCTTCACGAACAATACCGGTGCGCCCCACGGGGAACCACTTGGCCTTATGAAACCTTTGTCAAGGAGTTCTTGCAGTTGGGACATCAACTCTTTCATCTCGGACGACGCTAGACGGTAAGGTGCTTTCGCGACGGGTTGGGCTCCTGGTACTAAATCTATCTGGAATTCTATCTCTCGCTCCGGTGGCAACCCCGGAAGATCCTCTGGGAATACTTCTGGGTAGTCGCACACGATAGGCACATCTTTCATTTCTTTCGCCTTAGCCGTAGCGTTGACAATATACGCCAAGTAGGCACCGCACCCTCGCCTTAACAAGCCCTCGGCTTTTATCATTGAAATGACATTAACCCCAGAACTTTCCTTATCACCATAAACCGTCACCGCACTACCATCCAAGGATTTTAACCTTATTATCCTACTCTTACATACTATCTGAGCTTCAAACTCAGAAAACCAATCCATCCCCAAAACCACATCGAACCCTCCTAAGGTCATTACATACAAAGTAACAGGGAACTCATGTCCCTCTAACTCTATCTTACAGTCCTTAACCATATTCATTATTTTAACCGAAGTGTCACTAGTGGTTTCTACTATAAAGGTTTTAGACACTCGGCAACATTTCATTTTAGCTAATCTACTAAATGGAGTAGTTACGAAACTTTTATTCGCACCCGAATCAAATAATACAGAAGCAGATATACCGTTTACTAGAAACGTACCAGTCACAACATCTGGAATCTGTTTAGCCTGTTCCTGAGTCAGCATGTAGGCTCTAGTTCTTGGCCTGGCTTGGTCAGCATCCTTCTTCCCACTACCTCCAGCTTCACCTTCAGTGCATTCTCTAGCAAAGTAGCCCGTCTTACCGCACTTATAACATGCAGACTTGGTGGTACAATCTGGGGCATAATGTCCCACTTTTCCACACTTATAACAGGCATTAAACCCTAGCCTGCACTCTCCTCCACGAGTCTTACCACACTTATGACACACATCAGATCCTTTATCCCACTTGCACTCACCACCGTGCATCTTTCCGCAGGTCTTACACGACCTCTTTTCCCAAACTCTTGGTTACTTGTTCTTGGGGTTCCATAACTGAGTACCGGGTCGTTTAACAGGAGCAACCCACTTCTTATCCTTCTTTTCTTCTTCCACCACAACATCATCCGCAGCTAGGACTGCATAAACCATCTCTGAGAGTTTGAGAGCAAAGTCGAAGGTAGCAGGTTTACTCGTCCTGACTAGCGTGCAGACTTTCTGTGGCAATCCTCTCACATAGCATTTGATTATTTTTGCCTCAGTGTTGACCATATCGGGTACCAACCTAGACATTCGGTTGAACTCGGTGGTATACTCACGATGTGTCATCGTTCCAGCTTTCAATTTCAGGAACTTCATCTCCGCCTTCTCAACCTCGGCGTCAGCACAAAATTTCTTTATAACCAGTTCTTTCAGATCCTCCCACTTCATAGCCTTGATTTCCTCTTGACTCTTCCTCTGCTCAATCGATTCCCACCAGTACATTGCCTCATCTTCAAACGATTGGGTGGCATAACCGACAGCTTGATCGGGGCGGCATTCGCTAATGCGGATAATTTTATCCATGGCGGTTATCCACTGAAGAGTAGCGATTGCATCACCCAAACCTGTCAGCTTTGGCAGGTCACATCCTTTGAAGGACTTATAATTGCATCCGCCTCGGTCTCTTTTCCTGTCACCAGCTTTCATAGAATTAACCCCACTTGAGGCCTCCCTCTCTTCTTCCTCATCTCTCCTACCATCACCTCCTGCCCCTCCAGCAATTCGTTCACGGCTTCCAGCAGACCCTCCAGGAGTAATATTCTTTACAGCAGTGGCTACAGCTTGGACAATAGCTGCTTGGATTGCGGGATCCAGTTGAACCCCTTCATTGTTGTTAGGATCTCCTCCAGCTGCGCTTCCTTCATCTCCGGTGTTGGAAGCTGTCTCAACCGAAGGTTGCTGGGCACGATGAGGCCTGCCACGTCATCCAGTGTGACCTCCCGCTCCCACATTTCCTCCCGTTCCAGCCATCGTATTCTAAAAAGGGAAAACACAAACATCATCACTTAAGGAACTATTTAGTACAAGGATAGTAAGGCTAACAGGTAATAACAGTGGCCAACTGTGATTAGCTGATCACGTTACTTTTCGTGTCCTATACACTTCCTTTTATGAGTCCATTTGTGCTTATTCTACATAAACAGTTAGTCAATCAAAACAATCAATTAATCCTATCCCTATTGTTCACATATCCTTTCTTTATCATTTAACATACCTCATTAAATCATACATCTTACCTTTACTGAGCCTGCTTGAGTGACACATGGCTATCTCGCACTGGCATCTTCTTTTTTTTCTTACCTTAATCCCATTCTCTGTTCGAGTATAAGCATATAAGATGCTTAAATCCCTCGAACTTTGCTCTGATACCAACTTGTAAGGCCCCGTTACCGGTGCCTCACATTGGACGTTGGATTTACTCATAAACGCAGTTCTAAATATCAGAGTTAATTAAAACTTTACGCGGAATATAAAACTTCAACCATAAAACATTACATAACTTTCAAATCTTGTCTTATCAAACATTCATAGTCATTTAAAAAAAACATAGTCTTTAAAACATCATAACATTCCCTTGAGACGCCAGTGTCTTCAATGCCATGTGTCCTCATCAAGCGAACTGCCTCAATCTACTCACATGCGTGCATACTAAAAGTCGGCTACGCTGAGTGAGTTCTAGTTAATCACACATTATACAATACATACACTTACCTTCAATTATGCATCCAAAGATACATAATGATTACTTTACTAATTTACTATTATTACATAAGTCATACATACGTTCGTACTTTAATACTTTCATACTATATAATTTACTGTCTTTTTCTATCTTATATATTATTAGGGTCTGGTCCCTCTTTCCTTTGTCTATCTCAGATATTATTAGGGTCTGATCCCATTCTTGTCTATCTCAGATATTATTAGGGTCTGGTCCCTTTTTACTTATCTATCTCAGATATTATTAGGGTCTGGTCCCTTCTATCTCAGATATTATTAGGGTCTAGTCCCTCTTTCTTCATCTTCGTACATACCATCTTTACATACTCATAACATACATACTTTCTTTAATCATTCATACATACTCATATACTGTACATATATCTATCATACACATTCATCTATCATAAACATACCTCCCTTGTTAGCATGTGCAATATCCGAAGATCGTTCACATACCGACAAGCTTTCATTCACATTTAAGATATACATACATAACATATAAACCATATAAGGCATACACTTACCAGTTAAGGTAAGTGTATTAACTATCACATCGAGTATGCACACAGCCCCGAAAACATAACAAGGAAATGGGGCTAGAAACTCACCTGAATGCGGTTACATTCACCGTTTATGGAAATCCCTTTATTGAGCTGTGCACGACTAACTGTATAACAATTACACGTATCAATTAAATATTACTACTCGTATCGTATTCCTATCTTTATATGACCCACAACGAACGGGGGTCCGGGGGGCAGCACCCCTGGCAGCGAGGTTCTAGGGGCGGTAGCCCCTAGCGGGGTCCAAGGGGCAGAGCCCCTGGCTGGGGTTAAGCTGCCAGGTCAGCTTGGAAAAATTTTATTTTCATTAACTGTCTTACGCATTTTCCATTAGGATTTTAATTTATCATTTTAATTCTCTTAAATTCGCAAGCGGTCATAATGTAACCGAACATACGTGTAAGCGAACTTAACCAGTAGTGAACTTAGCTTTAGGCGAACTTAACTTGGCGAAGTTAAACGTTAAGCGAACTTAGCCTTAGGTGAAGTTAGCATTAAACGAACTTATTAGGGGCGAACTTTAGTGTAGGCGAACTTGTGTCCAGCGAACTTAAAGTCCGGCGAACTTAGCCTGGCGAACATGCAGGGCGAACTTACTGGGGGGGGGGGGGGCGAAGTTAACAGCAGCGAGCTTAGCTGTGGCGAAGTTGCCCAGCTGCAGCCGCTGTGTGACCTTAACCTCCCATAATCATCTCTGTTTTATCGCGAAACTCAGGGATATGATACAACCTAAACCCGCGATCATTCCTACGGTCATTTTTAGATAAGATTAGGCCCGAAAACGAATAAAGTTTGGACCTTTAAGCTCAAAAGTTTAATAATAAGTTTAGGGTTCATTTTAAACGTGTCATTAGAAGCCGCAAGTTTGTTAAGTTCGTTTTTAACATCAAGCTCACAACTTTACGTTTAATTTACGCCCGATCTAATCTCGTTCTAAGCTTCAAGACTAAACGGTTATAAAAACGCAAACTTTAAGATCAAATCATACCTTTTCGTGTTTTGAGGTTACGGTTTAGCTTGGTTATGAACTTTAGGTCTTGAATCTATCTTGTATTACGAGAATCTATCAAGAATTAATGCTTGTTTGGCCTTGGATCTCACTCCCTCTCTCGGCCGTGTATTATGTAGGTGTATGTGTGTGTTTTTGAGTGTGTAGAGATTAGGATGGAAAAAAATGAAGATTTAGGGTTTTAGGGTGGTTTAAGAGGATATTTATATCCTCGAGAGCCCATGGACCTAAAGCCCATTCCCTTTAATCCATCTTAATTAGTCCAAGCCCATGATCTTTTCCTTATTAGATGTTAGTTAATATTATTTAACACACGACAATTTAACGCAACTTTCTTTATTTATTGGTAGGATATTTTAGGATGTTACAAATATGAACGTTGGGAGGGGGTTTTGACCGTTTGGAGAGGGGTTTTAAATTTAAAAAAAAGTTATTTTACCTATATAAATAACTCAAATCTATCTTCAAAACAAACTCAAATCCAACTCAAATCTTCTATTACACACAGCATTTTAACATCACACCAATGGAGGGTTCTAAGAAACGTGGCTCGGGTTCAAAGAAAACCTAAAGCCGATCAAAGGTTCGACAAAATCTAGGCAACTGACGAGATTTCGGTTACAAGATGAACCCGTCACAACCCAACCATTCCAACAACAACCTTATTATCCACAACCTTTTCAATCGTCCCAAAACCAACAACCACCTTCCCAACAATAACCTTATTATCAACCATCCCAAAACCAATCTTTTCAATCGTATCAAAACCAACATTTTATTCCACCTTTTTCTACTCAAAATTATCCAAATAATGCTTTTCAAATGCTTCAATCTCAACCGTCTCAAATGTCCGTCGATCCCTTAAACGATTATGATGTTATACATCAATTTGCAAGTGGTTTTCGTCGAAGATGTGGATGAAGATGAACCCACGGACGAGGATGAAGATGAACGCGCAAAGAGGCGTTGGTTGCCCGCTGAGGAGGTCGCTTTGACCAAGGCTTATTTACACTGCTCCGAATAAAAAAAACGCGCAAACCAACAAAACAAAAGAAATGTTATGGAGACGTGTTAATGAACATTTCTCAAAACTTCCCGGCTCAACCGTACGAAACAAGGATAAAATGATTTCCAAGTGGGAAGATTTGAATCGAAAAATGTCAAAATTTAATGCTTGTTACATCCAATTGGTAACTATTTTTTAAAATTTATTAGTTTATTTTTTTCATAATCTATTACTTTATTTTTACAATTTGATATATATATATTTTCTAAATGTTTTGTAGTCCCGAACTCCACAAAGCGGAGCGAGCGATGCTACTATCATAAAGGACACTTTGCGCGGTTATATCAAGGTTTTACGATGCAGACCTTTTCCCCACTTGGAAGCGTGGGAGGTTGCGAGACATCACCCGAAGTGGGAACCGATTCCCATGGTCGTTATGGACGGACCGACGGCTCCAAGGAAGAAAGGATCTTCTTCAAAAAAATCAAAAACTTCCGAGTCCGGGAACTACACAACGTCTACCGACGGCTTGTCATACTACATGCCGAACATGAACTTGAACGAGGAACCCGGAGACGATCCCGAAGACACACCCACACCCACACCCACACCCACACGGCCACATCGCAAGAAAAGTGGGGAATCGTCAAGAATCGGAAAGGAAGCGGTGGCCGAAGACTTCGCCGTATACAAGTCGGCTAAGTTGGCGGAAATGGCCGAGACGAAGGAGCGAAAGAAAGAGGCTCATATTTTAAAAATTAAACGTGAGGAGACGTATATCGACCATTTGAATGAAAACCAAAAAAACGTCGATTTAACATTCCTTCTAACAGCACGAACATCTTGACAAACCCTTTAAATCGATCATACTTCAACGCAAACGCGAGATATGTGACAAGTGGGGTTGGGAAGGGCCGTAGGTTTTTTTTGTCGGTTTTTTTTAATTTAGTTGTCTTTGTAACATTTATTTAATCTTGTTTTATTTATGATTTAATGTAATATTGTTTTATTTTTATTTATTTTAGTATTTATTATATAAAATAAAAAAAACTCATCACACAATCACCACCACCCCCACTAAATTCTATCACTTATGATGGAATGTGGTGAAGTGAGGTGACACACCACTATTGGGTGTGATGAGTGATAGATTTGGAACCACCCCCTCCCCCTTACCATTTTCAAATAATATAACGGTGACCAAAGGATTTATTACATAAGTTTAATTAGACTATGAGAATAAAGGAATTCTGTTTTGTTTAGACTTTTTTTAAATGTGTGAAATTTTTAACTTGTAAAAATTTTAATATCTAAAAGTTTACTGTTATGTGTTAGATCAAATTTTGTTTATTTTGAATTTTCAAAAGGTTTACAAATAATTTCGATTGCCTAAAACAACCAAATGACACTAAAATCACAAATCTATATATAAATATTTTCTTTTAATTATTTTTCTAATCGTTATGTATCTGAAATTCTTGTTCTTCACGTATTATTTTTATTTAATAGGAGAAGAGATCCATACCGTATAAATCATAGTTTAACCTACACGTTAATAGATTTTCACAATAACTTAGCCACTCATAAAAAAACATAATTATATTGATTAACTGACACGATATTAATTTATATTCAACCACAGCGTAGGACATAGTATATTACACCAACCTAGATTGTCACTCTTTTAACATACCGTATTTTAACTTTACTCATTTTAATATACATAATAATATATCTTATGGATTCATAACATATAAATAATTTCCTAAAATACATATATTAGTAAGAATAATTTGTATTTGTATTTTAAAAGAAATCGAAATGGAAGTTTGTGAATCTTTAACAATTAAGAAAAAAATAAGGCTAAGATCAATTCATTTTAGTTGAATTAGTAAGCTACAAACATTTTAAAAGCAAGATAGTGAGTTTGATTCCCACAAACCACATATTTTTCATTTTATTATTTATGAAGGGAAAATTATAAAAATGAAAACTTATACGCTTGGCTGCGTATGTGAAGGGTTTAATTGAATGACATGTGTAAAATGATGTAGCTTTAATAGTATTGCTAGATGATCGTTTTCATATAATATAACGGTGACCAAAGGATTTGTTATATAAGTTTAATTAGACTATGAGAATAAAGGAATTCTATTTTGTTTACTCTTTTTAAAGGTGTGAAAATTTTGATTTGTAAAAATTGAAACATTTAAAAGTTTACTGTTATGTCACATGTGTTAGATCAAATTTTGGGTACTATACTAGAATTGAATATAATTTGTTGATCGGTTAAGTCTTTGATGAACCCCTCCTAATTTATAATGTGTATTTTGAATTTTGAAAAGGTTTACAAAAAAATTCCAATTGCCTAAAACAACCAAATGACACTAAAATTGCAAATCTTTTAATTATTTTTCTAATCGTTATGTATCTGACATTCTTGTTCTTCACGTATTATTTTTATTTAATAGGAGAAGAGATCCATACCATATAAATCATAGTTTAACCTACACGTTAATAGATTTCACAATAACTTAGCCACTAATAAAAAAGCATAATTATATTGATTAACTGACACGATATTAATTTATATTCAACCACAGCGTAGGACATAGAGTATTCCAACCTAGATTGTCACTCTTTTAACATACTATTACTGTATATAGACTAAAAGTACTTTTTATCATTCAATAAAATCAAGCATAGTAAACCAAAAAGGTTCAACAAAATAATAAAGATGCAATAATATCATGAATTAAAATACATAACATTTTAAAAATTATGTCATATGCGGTGAAGCCATATTGCCATAATCATTTAATGTCGCGTTTTGTAAGAATGTCTTTTGTTTTAGAATGTCTCAAAGAAAAGAATATCACCACCATATAGATTGCTCCAGTAGTTTTTGCTAAATCAATTTGTGATTCTAATCTTTTAAAAAATTTATTTGCTTATAATTATAAACAATATGACGTATTTTATGTCACTGATATCTTGTAATCATTCAAAATTTTATAACATGGGCTCAACTAATTTTTTCGAGTATATATAATGCATGAATCATTTGAAAGAAACACATCCTTTCATAATCTTTTTTATTTTTTATTTCAATACATCAAAAACTTATAAGCATGTCATCTATGAAATTTTATGTTGCAATTTTACTCATCCTTACAATTTCCGGTAAGCTATGAATCCCTATAGAATGTTTATGGTTCACTCCTAATCCTATCACATATGAGTAACATACTTATAATGACTTATTACTTATTTGTGTTCAATTTATGTCTAACTAATTTAGGAAGCACGATGATGATTGGCGATGCGTGTGAAGAAAATTGGTACTCCGATCCCCCATGTGAATATAACAAGTGCCACAATGAATGCATAGCAAAAAGAGGGGAACGAGCATCGGGCCGGTGTGAAATGGCAGATACTTGTAAATGTATTTATGCGTGTTAAGCTAGCTACCTATGAATTTTAATAAAAAGATAATACTTTATCTTCTTTAATGCAAAAGTTTTACGTATGAAAATATGGTATATAATCTAGCGTCCGTAAATATGCTTACAGAGAGGATATATAGTTTGTAAAATATATACAAAAGTTTCACCGTTGACACCAAGAACATAAAATAAAACCTTTTTTCTCTATTCAACAACACCATTTTTTGGCACGTCTCTCAAAATTTTAAAAATGAAATATAGTCTTATATATATATATATATATCGATCATCAAAAATGTGAAACTAGAATTTTTTATCCGCATTGTGTTTCACTTCCTAAACCCCAAACATCTTCGTCTTCAACATTATCATCTTCTTCAGTATCATCGCTTTCTCCATCATCATAACATTTTCTATAAACCGAACACAAAACATATATATCATCAACGGTCTACAATAAAGTTCATACAAAGTTTATTCACAAGTCACAACACACGTGATAAACTGATATGTGTTCTTTGTAGTAAAAGAGATGTACATTTATTCAAATTAAATTATTGGCAAAACTTATATGTTCTTGATTCGTTGTTTGTGGGACAATTTCTGAACAAACATCAACTGGATGAGTCATGAATTGAGTGTAGATATAAGATATTCATTTTGTAAGAAAGCTGTATAAATTTTTGATTATAGAATCAAACCTTTTTAGAACAAAACAACGCTAAGTCATGAAAAGTGATATGTATAGGTAAACATATGACACGTTGACAAGTTTCAAACAATTCAAATGTAAGTACTAGGGTGTGAAGGTGACGGGCGTTATATCCACATGGATGTCGATATGGCATTGCTTTTGCAAAGATGCGCCGTATTCGGGAGTTAAACACCGCGCCGGAGAGGCGGTAACATGTGTGAAGGTTATGACGGTAACATAACGCCCGAAGGGGAAACTACGGGGGCGGTATGTCATATGTGTACGTGGCGGTGGCTCTCGACGTGTCTGGAAAACATTCAACCCCATTTCCCAAATTTTAAATAAATTGATATTTGTTAAAAAAATAATTGAAAAAAAAAATGCATTATATTGCCTCTTCCCTATCGACACCCAATATTAGTAAACTATGATAATATGGTCTATATTAACCAATATAGGCTGCATAGCGCTACTAGTTTTGTTTGGTTGGTGTGAATGAATATGCTCCACATGACCAACATGAAGCATATCATTGTCAAAACAGAAAAAGTGTGTAATAAGATGGTGACTTTTCTTAAATTTAGTACATTGTGATTACGTGTCGTAAATTGACATGTACTTGCTTTTACGTCTATCTGTCACATTTGCTAGTAGGAGCTAATGCAGGAGCTAACATCAGAGAGAATCATGCTAGTTCAGGTCATTGTCAAAAAAATTTACCGGTCAAACCAACCATTAGGTGATACGCTATGGGCGCGGTGGGGGCCGACATGGGCGCGGAGCACCTCCAAGGGGCGTCTTTGGGCGGCGGGGTGGGGCTTGGAACGCCGAGTGACTTTGGTGGTTTTTGGGGGGCCCTCCTCATATCAATGGTCATATTACCGTTAATAAAAAAACAAAAAAATAATTGAACCATTTTCTATATAAATTCAAGCCAATTTCCATTTTTTACTCAAACAACTCTCAAATTTTACTCCATGGATCCCAAATTCAACAATCATTTTATTCTACGGATCCCAAATTTCCACAACCATGAATCCGAGCTCAAACCCAAACCAAAACCCGAACACAACCTCGAGCTCAAACCCGATCCCAAAACCGAACTGGTGGGATCCGACTCAAAGGTGGTGGGCTAATTTGCTCTCAAGTAACAATGACCTTAATAACCTTTTCTATGCTAACCAAAATCGACCCGTAATGCATCCACCCATGCAACCGTTTACCCCGATATGTTCTTTCCACCGCCAATACCGTGTATGCCTTCGCAAATACCCGAAACCCAAAGACTCGAAACCCAAATACCCGAAACCTAGGTACCCTAACCTCAAGTTCGTCGTAAACCAAGTCATAAATAGAAGGTTGACGGTCAAAAAACTACCGAAAAGGTAGAAAGACAAAGGTGGGAAGCGGAGAAGGAATCGGCGTTGCCGCGTGTGCGGATTGACTCATTCGAAGACTCAATACAAGGTAAATTATAAAACTATTTATATATACTTCATGTTTTTTTGTTTACTAATACTAAGCTTTTATATGTATCGTAGGTGCCGGTAACCAGCCCCGACTTTTGGGTCGAAATACGTTTTAAGTTCCTTGCTATAATGGGTCAAGGTAACTACCGCGAGGAGGAATCCGTCTCCAACAAATGGAAGGAAATGCGCCCAAAAATGACCAACTTCTCTGACACACACTCGCGTTACAAACGATAGAAAAATGGCATGAACGATGTCAACGTGATTGAGTGTTGCTTAAAACAATACAAGGCCCTTTATAATGCAGATTTCAATATGTTGGAAATTTGAAGACAATGCATGAGCTCGCTAAAGTGGCATCATGTCCCAACATCTTCAACGCGACCGTCCAAGCGGTCAAATACAACGTCTACTTCGGCCGATCAATCGCCGTCTCAAGCCGCGTCAGATGCTCAATATCAATTTTATCTAAACAAGTATGATACCGAATATGTTTTTGATGAACCGGATGAGTTACCACGTCCGGTAGGAAGAGATAAAGCCAGTGCGGCGGCTAGAGGTGGAGAATCTTCGTCTAGAAAGGCGTTCTCGATTACTTCCGACGTAAGCTTGCGTTTTGGCAACTTGAAGCTTAAACTAAACGAGCTTAAACTTACGAGAATGCATGAAAAAAGAAAAGTGATGTATGAAGATTAAAAAGCAATGCACGAAGAAAGAAAAAAAGTTCACTTGGAGCGGCAACGCGAAAAAATTTCGAGCTCCTCACAAGGGATCTATCGCATGTAACAACTCGGGTTTCGAACTTGTACCTTTACCCGACTCGGTTCAATGTTCGGGTTACTTTTTGTTAAACATATCACGCTTATCAAACTAATTTGAGTATTAAATTAATATTTAATTATTTATAAAAAATCTTTAGTGTATTTACCCTTTTAGCCCAAAATATATAGTTTAAACCATTTTGTTTCCACCTTAAATTCCAAGGGACTAAACTGCAATTTTGTTATAACCCATCTTCAAATCTGGACTAACCTTTTACCCACGATCCAAACCCAAACCCGTTTACGCAAACGTTATTCTTGGACCACAATCATCTCATAAACATGGAAATTGATCGATGCTTATCATTATACTTACCAAATCGTCATTGCCGACACTGGGAATTAGGAAATCAGATCATTTTTTATTCATATTACTTAATATAATAAACCGACGTAACTCGTTATCTTATATACGCGATAACAAACATTACAACGCAATTAAAACTAGGTAAACAATCACTTCTGCAATGTATCTGTTCATGGTTCGCGTTGCCGAAGACTTGACGGCCATTTAACCCTCGGATAAACAACGAAAAAGGTATCTAAGTATACTGTTATGTTCGTTTTGTTACACTCGTCCATAGCTCTCTGTCTAATCTTTCAATTATCGATCAATTGAACGGATTAACGTATTAGGGTTCATATGTTCATAGTGGTTGTTTGTCTGTCTGTTTATTATATCACCGTATCAAGTTATAACCACTTAACACCCTAGCCCAGTTGGCTAGGGTTGTGGTGTCATGCTTCCAGCCTCTCGGGGGCCAGGTTTGAACCTCCCCAGTCCCGTTTTGCTTTGTTTCTTTTTGTTAATTGTTATTTAAAAACCATATTAACTCATTTATTTATTTAAATTATACTATAAACTCATAAATAATTTGTATTGGTAAAACCGACACAATTATTAGTCTTTTCCGAACCTATGTTAAAAACCATATATAAATGTATATATTTGTATATATAAACGTATGAATATGTATCATGCATAAAATTTATTTTAATAAGGTTTTAAAATCTAATATATATATATATATATATATATATTTGTAAATAAATATAATCTTGTTAAATTACATACTTTAAGTATTTTGTAAAAGATCGTATTATTATAATAATAATTATTATTATTATTATCTGTTAATAATTTAGAATTTACGATACTTATTAATAATAAACATATATTAAACGTATTTTTAGTTTGAGAAAACAAATCTCTTTATATAATCTATAAAATCTTTATAAGTATTTATTCGAGTATTTTTATGTGTTTATTATAATTAAATCATATTTATTACGATAAAACTTTGATAATAAAGGTTATAATAAATCTAAATCTTTTGTAAAGATTACACTCGATCATTAATCCCGAACTCCTCTCTACTTTTAGATTCTTTATTCAATCTATATTTATGCCGTAATTGTTTGTTACTTAGGATTCTCGTCAGTATTTTGTAACATCTCAAATTTTCAAAGAATAATATTTAAATATTATTTATTTATGGCGTAATAGTTACTCGGATTACTAGAGAAATAATAAAAGAATATAATTATAAAGAAGGAATGATAAGTAGACTATTAGGTGGGTTAATCATGGACCAAAAAGGAAAGATGGGCTTTAGGTCAATGGGCTTAAGGGAGTATTAATACCCCCTTAAACCCTAATCTTTCCATTTCCATCCATATTTTCCATCTTATTCTCTCTACACCTTAAAAACACACACCTAAACATCTTCATACGGCCGCGAGCTAGAGGAAGAAATTCAAGACGGAGATCAAGCCAATATAGATAAGTTCTTCATATACAAGATAGATACAAGATCATAGTTCATAAACAAGCTAACCCGAAGCCTAAATACGCTTAAAGGTATGTGCTTTAACCTTAAAGGTTACGTTTTTATGAATGGTTTTGTCATGAAACTTAACCCTAGAGTAAATCGGGTCTAGATGTTTCATAAAAATGCAAACTTGATGATTTAAAATGAACCTAATGGACTTATGACAACATACGGCTCATAAATGAACCCTAGATCTAGCCTATAACGTTTTAGCACTATAAAGGTTTACACTTTATGACTAAGATGGGTTAGATCTTGAAGCCGTGATGATAATGGGTGTAAAATGGGTATGAAAAGTGGTTAAGATCATGATATGAACCATAAAACAGTGAGCTGAGCTGGGTAAAAGTTATAGGAATCGAAATGTGGGCTGAGCACACCTAACCTGACGGTTCTCGGCCAAGGCTGGGGATTCTCAGCCAAATATGGGATTCGGTCAAACGCAAGAACTTCGGTCCACACGAGTTCTCGGTCAACGAGAGTTCTTGGTGACCATGAGTTCTCGCCCACCTTATGGGTTTTCGGCCAGAACAAGGTTCTCGGTCAGAATGAGTTCTCGGCCAGAACGGGTTCTCAGCCAACATATTTCTCTGTTGACTCTGGGCCTGGTCAGTTGGGCCCAGAGGCTACATTGGATAGTGGGCCTCATCTTAATGGACCCATATGTAAGAATTAGACAGCAAGCCCAACTTAGAAAATGTGTTGGATAACTAAAATACGGACTTAAATAATTATACGTTTAATTAACAGTATATAAAACAGTTAGCCGTGCGCAATTAAAGAAGGGGATAACGATTAACGGCAAACGCAACAGGACTAGGTGAGTTTCTAGCCCCATTCCTTGTTATGTTTTTCGGGGCTGTGTGCATACTCGTTGTGATTAGTTAATACACTTGCCTTAGTGGTAAGTGTATGCCATATATGATATATGTGATAGATATGAATGATTGACGGTACGCGAACGATCTTCGGATATTGCGCAAACTGTCGGGTTGTAAATAAGGGTACGATTATATATGGAAGATCTATGATCGTTACAAATGAACGCTTGTCGGGGCGTGAACGATCTTCGGATATTGTACGCATCGACAAGGGGTATGATTGTAAAATGAATGATGTAAAGAACGCCTAGAGTGTTCTTATGCTATAATGTATTTATTGTATATGTGAAGTAGGTGTAGTTAAGGACTGCGAGCCTTATACGTGATATAGGTAATAGATGTAAACGTAGATAGGGACGATGGGCCTTATACGTGTTATAGGAGATAGACGCCAACGTAGATAAGGACTGTGGACCTTATACATATTGTAGATGGGCGTCAGCATAGGAAAGGACTGTGGACCTTATACGTGCTATACATTGTGTTGCGGTAGCATAGGAAATGACCATGGACCTTATACGTGCTATATATTGTGTTGTGGTAGCATAGGGGAGGACTACGGACTTCGTACGTGCTATGGTTTAAGTTGCAACATAGGGAAGGACTGAGGACCTTGTACATGTTGTTAATATAGGATGGTATATGGAAGGACTGCGGACCTTGCACGTACCAAAATTGGTGAACATAGGTAAGGAATGCAGACCTTTTTTCGTGTTCATGACCTTGAGTACAGGTATAGACAGCGGACTATGAACGTACTCTCGATAGACTGAGGTTAGGGATTGTAGATATGTATATAAGTATGATAGTAGGGTAACTGATTAAGTATGGTCATGTATCTTGGTTATGTATGTAGGTATGATATGTGTATGTATTGTATGTCGTAACTAGAACTCACTCAGCGTAGCTGACTTTTAGTATGCACGCAGGTGAATATGATTAATGATCAAGCATGAGGTGGGCGCATGACATGAATTGAACGGCTGGCATCCGAGGATGGAAGAAACGATGTTTTAAATGTAATGTTTTACGTTATGGTTTTAAAGGAAAGATTAATGTTTTGTATCAAAGGATTAAAGTTAACTTTTCCGCGAAAGTTTTAATTAACTCTGATGTGTAAGAACTGTGTTTATGAGTAAATCCAACGCTAAAGTAAGGCTACCGGGATCAGGGACTTACAAGTTGGTATCAGATCAAAGTTCGGGAGATTTAAGCATACTACATGCTTAGACTCGAACAAAGATTGGGATTTAAATAAGAAACGAAAGAAGATGCCAGTTCAAGATATCCATGTGTCACTCAAGCAAGCTCAGTAACGATAAAGTATGTTAAATAATGGATAAATATGTTCGCTTAATTGTTAAAGGGAGGATATGTGCAGGGTAGGGATAGGATTTCTTGATTGTTTGATTGATTAACTATTTAAAAGTAGAAACTAGTACAAGTGAAATCATAAAGGGAAGTATGTAGAACCTGAGAAGTAATGCAAATAGTTAATTACACTTGATAATTTATTTATAATTTATTTATGGCATAATAGTTACTCGGGTTAATAGAGGAAGAATAAAATAATAAAATAATAAGATAAAAGAAAGTCCATGAAATTATAAACGAGTGTTAATTATTAATTAATATTAAATATAGAAAGAATTACGGACTTGGGTTATTAAAATGGTACAAGATGGTGGGATGGGCCCTAGGTCCATGGGCTTTGAGGAGTATAAATATCTCCTTAAAACCATCCTAAAACCCTTATCCTCATTTCCATCTTTCATAATCTCTACACACACATAAGAACACACACATACACCTTACAATAAATGGCCAAGAGAAAGAAAGAAGAAGCAAGATTGAACGCTAAATATTACTAGATCGTCCATATACAAGATAGATCCAAGATTTAAGTCCAAAACTAAGCCAAACGACAACAAACGAACACAAAGAGGTATGTTCTTGATCTTTAAAGATTACGTTTTCATTAACGTTGGGCCTTGAAACTTAAATATAAGGTAGATCGGCTATAAACGAACATTGAAGTTGAAAACTTGATGATGAAATGGAACTTAATGAACTCGTAACTATGAACGGCTCGTTAAAAGAAACCCTAGATCTAGTTTGAGCGTTTAAAGCCTTAAAATTCAAACTTTACGATTTCCCGAGTCAAGCCTTACCCAGAAAGAGTCACGAGAGCGCTTAAGAGTTAAGATAGCATCATGTTAAAGGTTTATATGTTAACTAATAATAATAATAATAATAATAATAATAATATACGTGTTTAGTGGATGAGACCAAACCCATCAGACCAAGAACAGGGGAATCGCGGGCCTTGATGGTTTAAAAAAAACGCATACGATACATACATACATACACCGTTCGCATACAATACATACAAATAAAACTCGCATACAATCTGAACATCGCTCACAATCTCATATCGATTACAATGATTCGCATACACCCAAATTCGATTACATTTATATATCGTATACATTCAGACTCGCTTACAATCCAACTCGAACACACTAGCCGATTACTGTAATCGATTACAATACCCAATCAAGTACACTCCAATCTGTAATCGATTACAGATCCAATTACAGCTCGCTCACAATAGAGATCGCTCACATTAGTCGATTACTCTTTGACAGTTAACCCAATAGCCCTCGAACACACTGTAATTCGATTACATTAGTAACTCACTTACAATAGACATCGATTACCGTACCTGGTCGCATACAATCGGGGTTCGATTACATTCATTGTAACCCGCATGCATTAGATCGATTACAAGGCCTAATCGGCTGTGAGATGGATCGATTACAATATTGGATCGATTACAATTGTGATCGATCGCACTTAGGATACTCGAATACAATCAAGATCGATTACAAAGTAATCAATGTTTGGGGAGGGGGACTCGTTTATTTGGAATGGCTGTCAGAAGAACAAAGGATGAAGGAAGGGGAAGATGGATCAGATGGGTTGATTAAGACAAGGATGGGTTGGGCTTCTTATTAATACCCAGCCCAAACACCAGCCCAAGCCCAATTACAAACTCAAAATTCTAATACACCCCTACACTCGATTTGATGGGTTAATCGATTGATAAAAGAACCCGTAACCTATATGCCTAAATCGCACCCCTTAAACATCAATGTTAGGCCGATTTGATGGTTGGGGTTTGTAGGCGCTGGTCAGACGATTCCGTGGATACCTAAATCGAGTTATTTTGTTAAGAAACGAAGGTGATTAAGGACGAACAGTAGCTGCAGCCGACAACTTCGCCTGCAAGCTAAGTTCGCCTGATGAACTTCGCCTGCAAAGCTAAGTTCGCCTGATGACAACTTCGCCTGCAAAGCTAAGTTCGCCTGATGACAACTTCGCCTAAAGCTAAGTTCGCCTGATGACAACTTCGCCTAAAGCTAAGTTCGCCTAAGGTTTAACTTCGCCTAAAAGCTAAGTTCGCCTAAGGTTTAACTTCGCCTAAAGCTAAGTTCGCCTAAGGTTTAACTTCGCCAAAGCTAAGTTCGCCTAAGGTTTAACTTCGCCTAAAGTCAAGTTCGATTAGAAAATAAATTAAAAACGATAAGTAAGAGTAAGCTAATACTAGGCCACCAGATTAAATCTGGCGAGTATTGATACGTGTAACTTATACAGTCAGCCGAGCTCAGTTAAAGAAGGGATTTACAACTATCGGAGGAAGAAGCAGAGTTCAGGTGAGTTTCTAGCCCCATTTATGTGTTATGTTTTCGGGGCTGTGTGCATACTCGATGTGTTGTTAATACATTTATCCTAAGTGATAAGTGTATGCCATATGTGATATATGTGATGGATATGAATGATTGCTTGTCGGTACGCGAACGATCTTCGGATATTGCGCGTACTGTCAGGTCAAAAATAAAGGTACGAATATTATATATCGAAGATGTATGAACATTACAAATGAATACTTGTCGGGGCGTGAACGATCTTCGGATATTTCACGTATCGACAAGAGGTTTGGTTGTTAAATGAATGATGTAAAGAACGCCTAGAGTGTTCTTATGCTATAATGTAATTATTGTATATGTGAAGTATGTGTATACAGGTACACGAATGGTATGTGAGTTCCACGTTCGACATAGTAAGTTAGGATGGAAAATCCCTCTAGCTTTTGTCGGACATAGACTCGGCTGGTGATGGCGTAGTTAAGGACTGCGGGCCTTATACGTAAAGTAGATGATATATGTAAACGTAGATAGGGACGGTGGGACTTATACGTGTTACAGATAATAGACGACAACGTAGTTAAGGACTGCGGACCTTATACGTTTATAGAGAGGCATCAGCATAGGAAAGGACTGTGGACCTTATACGTGCTGTATTTGTATTGTGGTAGGGAGGACTGCCGACCTCGTACGTGCTATGGTTTAGGTTGCAACATAGGGAAGGACTGTGGACCTTGTACGTGTTGTGGATGTAGGATGGCATAGGAAAGGACTGTGGACCTTATACGTGCTGTATTTGTATTGTGGTAGCATAGGGGAGGATTGCGGACCTCGTACGTGCTATGGTTTAGGTTGCAACATAGGGAAGGACTGTGGATCTTTTACGTGTTGTGGATGTAGGATGGCATAGGAAAGGACTGTGGACCTTATACGTGCTATATTTGTATTGTGGTAGCATAGGGGAGGACTGCGGACCTCGTACGTGCTATGGTTTAGGTTGCAACATAGGGAAGGACTGTGGACCTTGTACCTGTTGTGGATGTAGGATGGTATAGGGAAGGACTGCGGACCTTGCACGTACCATAAATGGTGAACATAGGTAAGGACTGCGGACCTTTTACGTGTTCACGACCTTGAGTACAGGTATAGACGGCGGACTATGAACGTACTCTCGGTAGACTGAGGTTAGTGATTGTAGATATGTATGTATGTATGGTAGTAAGTATGTTTGTAGAACAGAAGGGTAACTAGTTAGGTATGGATATGTATCTTCGGATATGTATGTATGTGTATGTATTGTATGGCGTCCGATTAACTAGAACTCACTCAGCGTAGCTGACTTTTAGTATGCACGCAGGTGAGTAGAATGAGACAACTAGCTTGAGCGGGCACATGGTGGGCGAATAGGAGACTGGCATCTGAAGACTCAAGATGTTTTAATGTAATTGACGTTTATTTTGAAAGACAAGAATGTTTAATTAAGGCAAGTTTTGGATTGTTGTAACGTTTCATGAAAGTTTTTATATTCCGCGAAAGTTTTAATGAACTCTGATTTGTAAGAACTGTGTTTATGAGTAAATCCGACGCTAAAGTAAGGCTACCGGGTTCGGGGCCTTACAAGTATGAGATAGCCCGGGTGTCCTATATGTACACACACATTTAAATGTGAACATACTTATAAACACATGACAGTCTACGAGGAGGGACGTGAACTCGATAAAGAAAAGAATATTAAAAGAATATTTAAATAATCGACTCTTAAGATAATAATAAAATATTTTATTAAAGAGAAACTAATAATAAAATTATAAAAAACCTTACATTAGGGTTTGTAAGAAATATAATAAGTAAATGAAATCTAAACAATGCCAACCGATCATACCAGACTTAGTCATTTCCAACTGGAATGCAAATAGAATGAATATTAATACGCGTACCCTATATACAGGTAGGAGGGCGCAGTTAGAGAAGGAAATTACGATAAATGAAGAAAGAAACAGGACCCAGGTGAGTTTCTAGCCCATTTCCTTGTTATGTTTTCGGGGCTGTGTGCATACTCGATGTGACAGTTAATACACTTACCTTAAGTGGTAAGTGTATGCCATGTATGATATATGTGATAGATATGAATGATTGCTTGTCGGTACGTGAACGATCTTCGGATATTGCACGTACTGTCAGGTAATAAATAAAGATATGAATATTGTATGTAATGTAAGGATGATGTATGAACGTTATGAAAGAAAGCTTGTCGGTACGTGAACGATCTTCGGATATTGCACGTGTCGGCAATGGAAATGATCTCTAAGTGATTATAAGTGTGTGAATGTTATGGTGTGACTTGCTTATTATGTAAATGTTAAACTGATAGGAAGTGTGTTGTAGACAAGTAGATGAAAGTGTGATAGAAGTGGTAAGGGGTCTATTAAGGATGTTAGTGGCATGACGATAGTACGTGGTAGGGTAAGCCTATACGTGTTTTCGTCATTAAAGTGGCATAACGTGAGCGCGTGGTAGGGTAAGCCTATACGTGCCTTCGTTATTAAAGTGGCATAACGTGAGTGCGTGGTAGGGTAAGCTTATACGTGCCTTCGTTATTAAAGTGGCATAACGTGAGTGCGTGGTAGGGTAAGCCTATACGTGTCTTCGTTATTAAGTGACATAACGTGAGTGCGTGAGAGGGAAAGCCTCTTATGTGCGTCCGTAAACAAGTGGCTAAGAAGTAAGGGGCAGTTAAGTGGTTAAGCGGTAAGGTAAGCTGTATAGATAGTGGACTATGTGTCTTCAGAGACGTATATAATTGCATGTAATGGTTGTATGTAATTTGCTTGATTAACTAGAACTCACTCAGCGTAGCTGACTTTTAGTATGCACGCATGTGAGTAGAATGAGGCAGCTAGCTTGAGCGGGGCACATGGCAGACGAATAAGAGACTGGCATCCGACGACTCAAGACGTTTTTACATTATTGATGTTTATTTTGAAAGGCAAAAATGTTGTTAAGACATGTTTGTACATTAATATGTGATATTTAATAAAAGGTTTATATTCCGCGTAAAGTTTTTAATTAACTTTGATTTATAAGAACTGTGTTTATGAGTAAATCCGACGCTAAAGTAGGGCACCGGTATCGGGGCCTTACAGGGGACTTACATATTTTCCCGAAGCGCGTATTCCCAATATTTCTCCTTACAATTTTGTTCGTCAATCAAGGTGTGTATTTCACTCCCCTTCTTTTACTTATTTTTAACCATTTTGGGGACATATGCGTTCGTAGATATTTTTATATTATATAGTACTCAACCGCAACTGTTTATCCTTGTGTGTTTATCAGTTTGCCCAAATTTATATTTGCTCAATTGCTTTGTTTGAATGCTACTTGCTTATTTCGGCAACCGATGTCCATTTCTATGGCACGGTTTAGTCCTTGCTTGGTAACCAATGTCCATTTATATGGATTGGTTGAGCCCTTTCTTTATGGTTTGCTTTCTTTATAATTGTTTGATTGTTATGTGCTATGGCTTATCTGTAAATATCATAGGAACAATTTGCACTTTTACCTATTATTATATAGTGTCTCAAATCTGATGTTATACTCACTCAACCTTGTGTTGACAAAATTATTTTATTTTCAACGCATATGCAGGTTATCGTGTGACATGATTATCAAGATTTTTTGAAGCAACTTAGGTTGCATGTTAGAGAAAAGATACAAGAACTTAATTTTGTATGTTTAATGTAATTATTTATTTATAAATTTGATGTACATGAATATTTGTTTGAAATTATTAAATAGATATTAAAACTTTTAATGTTGCATGATAGTAACCTTTGAAAAACTGTGACCAAACAGTTTGCCCCGGCATTTCCGCCATAGGTTGGGGTGTGACATCGCATCTAGATACGGTCATGCGAGCATTTTTGGAGAAAAATGCAAGGATAATGGCCAAATATGCAAACGAGGACAACGTCGAATATTAGTTATATATATGTCATGTTTTCATTGTTTTTTTATGGATTTTATTTGTATGTTTTTTTTTGTTTTTTTTATTTGTATGTTTTTTATTTAAATTTTAAATTCAGTATTATTATATTATTATTTAGTTTTATTTTAAAAAAAAAGTTGGGGCTACAAAGCTCCTCACCATAAAGGGGAATTATTGGTTAGGGTTTCGATGCCCTTAGTCCTCACGTGACACTGGCGTGACACTGTGAAGAAGTTTCGATACCCCCTCACCATAGAGAACAACCTTATGTGATTTCTCCTCAAATGCATCCATACATGTTTTTGAAAATTGGACCCACTTGAAAACTGTTACCTATATTAATGTTTATTACTTTTTAACATATTTAATTAACAATTGAATTGAAATTAGGGGTGTTGTTCGTTTTCGTTTATTGGGTTTTGGGTTTTTCGGGTTTTGGGTTTTTCAGGTTTCAAAGTTTTAAATCTTAACCTGAAACCCAACCCAAATTTCTCATGGGTTTTTCGGGTTCAGGTAATCCTAATCCGGGTTCAAATCTTTTCGGTTTGGGTTAATCGAGTTTCAAGAATCCAAAAAAACATAAAACAAAAACAAAAAAAACTTCAATGCTAAATTTCAAACAGCATATTCTTCTTTGCTCGTAACACAAATAATCAAATAATAAACCAACATAACTTGATTAAATCATTTAAAAGAATAATAAAACTAAGTAACTAACTCGAACCATAATCTTCTTCAGTCGGACGTGATTTGGTTGTTCGATTACAGAAAGAAATAAAAATACCCTTAGCATATAATAACAATTTGGGTAAAGAAATTAGGAAAAGAGAGAACACAAAAGTTGTGGTACACATGTTTCAATCCCAGGCATTCTATAGCTATAGTCGAATTACTAACACCAAGAGGTAAGTACACGGACCATAATCATGTTATTATTACAAACGTTTCATATATGTTTATTTTGATATGCATATATATGATTATTTGAGAAATGATTGTCGGTCCAAGGGTTTAAATAGAGGCTATAGTTTTGAAATAAATATGGTGGTATGCCTCTAATAAAAACACGGGTTACGAGTCCCGAGGGTTTCGGTAGTTGAAACTCAAAAATTTTAATATTATATATAAAAGATTTCGGGAGTTGAAATCTTAAAGGGTTCGGGTGTTGAACCCCAAATATAAAAGGGGTAGTTAATAACCATCATGGGTTAAGAATGATCTCATAAGGAATTCGGGTGTTGAATTCCCAAAGAATAATGAGGAGTAAAAATTAAAGATTCCGGGTGTTGAAATCTCAAGGAATTCGGGTGTTGAATTCCTAAATAATAAGGTGGAGTAAATATAAGGATTTCGAGCGTTGAAATCCCAAGGAATTTGAGTGTTAAATTACATATGAAAATAAACATATTTTAATAAAATGGTGTACTTATTTAGCGAAAGCTAATAAAAATATGTTTTAAAATGTTTTCAGGAAAAATACCCCTAGATGGTTGAAGCTTCATGGACGGAACTGGACTGAAAAGAGAACCATACTCTCGTGTTTAATAGTTTGTATAATAAAGTTTGTTTTAAACATATGTGTTTTCTTGAACAATATATATTTTATAAAATAAAACGTCACCACGAGTGACAGATTTTGGATGTAAACTGGGACCTACTCTAATATATTTTGTGAAAGTAATATTTATAAATATATATATATATATATATATGGTGTTTCAAGTTGGTATCAGAGCACGGTTAGAGAGATTTAAGTATTCAAGATAAATACTTAGACTTGAAACATAAGTGCTCTTGATAAATAAATGAGATGTGACAATCTGAAATTTTTTTTATTTCCTCACTTTCCTTCCCAGCCTTTGAGCGACATTTTACAATTTTCGGGACGAAAATTCTTTTAACAAGGGGATGATGTGACAACTGCCAAATTTCAGGTTAACTCCGTTAACTAAACACCGTTAGATCTTGTTAACTATGTCTGTAAACTCAGTTAGTTTTGTTAACAATGTTAATAAACTCTTGTACATGTGGTGTCATGTATATGAACTCTTGTACATGTGGTGTCATGTATGCATACATTTAAGCTAATGTGTCGTTGGTGACTTAAACAAGAACAAGTGGCTAATTATAACTATAACAATGAACTCGTCGAGCATGTTATAATAAATATGGTATGTGGTATGTACTGTATATGATAAGTATAATGTGTTAGATGTTATATTATAGTTGTTACATGATTATGTGATTTATAAGAAAGCTAGGTGATTAAACAAGTTACATTATATGTCATGTTACATGTTGATTATTTTATGGAACCTTAGATTATGATACATAGAAAATGTTTATAAATTATGTAACATGTCACATATGGATTAATAAAAATAACCTAAGGTATTATTTCATTAAATAAATAATAAAGGTTTATTAATACAAGAGAGGTTATAAACTATTGGATTTCCAAGCTTTTCCTTTCCCTTTCCCTTTCCCTCTCTTGCTTGGCCGTGAACCACACACACACACACCCATACTCTCACTTTGTTTTGCAAACACTCTCTTTCAATCTCTTTTTCATACACAAAAGGTTTGGTGATTATTGGGAAGCAAGGGGAGTAAACATTTGGATCAATCAAGTGGGTAGGTATTTATGTTTTATTTTATACATATGAACCTTGTATCCAAATGATTTGGATCATAAAAGGGGATGATCAAAGTTTGATGAGTCAAAAGGATTTGTATGTGTTTTAGTCTAGAAATTTGAGTCTTTTATAAGTATAATTGTTTTTATTTTACTTATTAAATCAAATGGATAATAGAAAGACATGAAATTTTATTGAGTAAGAATGATTCTTGATGATTTAAGGTCATAAGGATGTAAAAATTATGACTTTTGTGAATTGTGGGTTGAATCTGCTTGCTGACAGACTTTGTGTCTTAGGTTGTATGGTGAATAAATTGATGATACCCTTGTGTTTCTGGTCAATTTTTGATTCTATGAACAAGTATTTTGAATCTAGTTTTCAGAAAGTCGAGAATCTTAATTTTTGGACTTTGTTTGAATACTTTTTATTAATTTATAAAATCGTGTTGCAAACCTTATTTAGAGGTAAAGTTTCTGAGTTGTGTTATAATTTGCATAACTTGATGTTGAAAATAGATATGGATATAATTCCACTTCTGTAATGTTGTAAATTGAAATAGGAATCTAATCCAATTTGTCTTGCATCAATTGGACAAGTATAGAATCTTTTACAAATATTTGTTTACTGCTGTGTTGAAATAGAGATAAAAATTAGATTGATGTAGTGTGTGAATAATCTGTATATTTTGGTGAATTATAAAATTATGAGAAAAATAAATGTTATACCTAATACTTGTGAGATTATGTGTGAATTATTAGGTAATTTAATTTCAAGTTTTGGTTGTTGAGAAAAATCGGTTTTGGATGATTGAAAATTGGTTAAGGATGATCAATATATTGATTAGTTAAAATAGTTGTAAATTGTAATATATTGATTATGCTAATTTAAATTTTGACTTTGTGAGTCAACCTAGAACTATTTGACTAAGTGGTTAGTCTTACTTGTAAAATGTTGAAAGTAATAGGAGTTAGACTTAGTAATAGAATTGCATGAAAAGTGGCTAAGTGCACATTACTTGATTGTTGTTAAAGTTGTGACTAGGAACATAATGTAAACATTCTAAGTCTAACGAATTGGTCAAAAGTCATCAACGGGCCGTCGGTCAACATTTTTGGACCGTCGGTCAACATATCGGTCAAAGGTCAACATTTTGGTCAACGGTCAACAAAACTCAATTTTTAGTCTTCGGCCATCGAGACTTGGACTTTTTAGTCAACGGTCAACAACTTGGACCTTTTGGTCAAAAGTCAAATGAAAAGTCAAACTTTTGTCAAAGTCAACAAAGTCAAACTTTGGTAAAAGTCAACAAAAGTCAAACTTTAGTCAAACTTCAAATAAACAAGGGAATTGTTTGGATACTAAGGGTTCTAGGAATCGCTTAGCAAATACTTATAGTGCTTGTGTGATTTAGACACTAGAACAACATTGACTTAAGCAATTGACTTTCAATTTGAACCGCATTCGAGGTGAGTTTCACTACCCCACTTTTTACTTACTCCTTTTGGGGGGAAAGCATGCAACATACAAAATTTTTGGATAATTGTAAACTTTTTAATACCTCATGTGTACATTGTGAACTTATACTGAAGTCCCCCATGCACATTGGACCGTTAACAATTGTCATTGGATTGGTAATTAAAGGTAGTACTACTGGGTTTGACGAACCCCCTCGGGGCTCTCGGTTGAGGGAGTCGCCGGGCGTCTCATTTACTAGAAACACACTAGTCTTATATTAGACTCCGTGGGTGGCAACAAACTAACAAGTCAGCCTCGGTCACAATGGAACACACACTAATGTAATATGATTGCTAGCCTAATTAACTAGCGGTATTACTATTGCATACATTATCCGTACAATATCTATGCTTTACTACTTACACTGTTTACTTACTAAATGGTTTGATTGAAAAACTTACTTTTAAACTCAAACTGTGAACTCACCAACCGTCGTGTTGACCCGTTTTAGCATGTCTTTCTCAGGTCGTTGATAGTGCAAGGATAGGAGTTGCATTCATGATCACCAATAGACATTGCATCATAAGTTGGAACCTTTTTACTTAATAATGTTATGGCTTGCGCATGTTTTGGGCGCCTTAGACTATTTGGTTTTGCTTAGGGATGTTTTCCTGTTATGTTACGCTTCCGCATATTAAAACATTAAGACATTAACTCTGAATGGTTTTCCCAAATGTGGGATAATAAAGTTTATTTAAAATATTTAGACGTTGTTTGTTGTAACTAATGATTGAGATCCTGGTTTGTCACGTGCCTCACGGTAAAACCCCGCATGTGGAAATTGAGGGTTTGACAGATTGGTATCAGAGCCATTAGTTATAGTGAACCAGGTTGCATTCTAGTTAGTGATAAGTGAACTAGGTTGCATTCCTAACTATGACTATACTTGATAAGATAGTTACAACACACTCATATTGGGTACTTATTCGTGCACCCGCCTATATTGCAGTATGTCGTCATCCAACCCCGATCGTGCTCATGGGAAGGAACCCGTCACCGAAAGTGACGAACCACTGTCCTCAACCTATCCTACATCGCCTTTGTCAATAGGAATGAAGAGAAATCGTACCGAATTGCCGGAAGGAGAAACACCTCTAGGTGAATCATCTCACGCGCACTTATTCTGGAGACAGAAGACTTGGGATTGGTACCCGACTTATGTTTCCAGTCTTGTGATGAAGGAGCATGTTCCACCTATGCCTAGTTTAACTAACCCCTCATTACCTAATGATCCGACAACCGAGCCTACACTTCCTGTACTTCCGTTTCATGAGTTACAAGTGATGGCGGCTGTGGTGTCTTCGTCGGAACGCCAACGTAGTCAAATGGAAGATAACAGATTGGGTATATACTACTTGAGGAAAGACTTAGATATGGCTAAGATCAGGATTTCAGAACTGACAGATAGGAACAGGTAACTTGGAGAATACCATCGTGGGATGGTACGAGCTTTTCACAAGGTGAAAACTGAGGTTGCTAAACTGGTTGGTAGAGTGCAGGACCTGACAGGCCATCCGGGTCTAGCGGTTGATCGAATTAGAGAGTTGGAGGAGCAGCATGGACCTGAAGAGGATCCTGAGGATGACCCTGAAGAGGACCCCGAAGAAGGGCCAGCTGACAGTGCTGGGTCTGGGGTGACTGACTGATGATGGATGGATTTTTTTCATGCTTAGTTTTCATAAACCTAGATGGGGAGGGTTGTCTCCATCCAACTAATACTATTTGGATTTTGGTATTTGAACTTAAGTACTTTGTAAACGGTTTTTACAAGTTATTTATTCAAGTATTATTGTATGAATTTATTATGTTGTGGTTATATGATTGCATGCCATTTACTTTATACTAGAATAATGGTTGGTAAGGGAAGTATTAACATTATTGTATTCTGTGAATGTGAAGAATTATGTCTAGTCGTGACGGACGTGGTGGTGGAAACCTTAACTTGACTCCGGCTGAGTTGGCAGCGCTAATTAATGATCATGTTACGACTGCGATGGCCGCGGCTCAGGCTCAAGGACAGCTGCAGGGAGGTAAAAATCCCATACCTATTTGTCAAGAATCAGACAAATGTACTACTTAAGTGATCATATCCACGAATATAGAAACTTAAGTGTACCTCTACTTTAATTCAGGTCAAGCCGGTTGTACTTTCAAAAACTTCATGGACTGTAAGCCGCATGCTTTTTATGGTTTGGAAGGAGCAGTTGGGTTGCTACATTGGATAAAGAAAGCAGAGTCTTTGTTCTCTATGTGCAACTGCCCGAATAAGAGTAAAGTAAAGTTTGCTACTGGGACTCTAGAAAAAGTAGCTCTTAACTGGTGGATGTCCCAGGTGCAAGTGATGGGACTTAATGCGGCCAACGCTTTGACTTGGGCTGAATTTACTGAACTGCTGAAAGAGGAGTACAGCCCGAGAGATGAAGTGCAGAAGCTAGAACAAGAATTTTGGAATCTCCGCATGGATGGTTCAGAAATTGACACCTATACGAACCGATCTCATGAACTTGCTGTGTTGTGCCCACAAATGGTGAATCCTGCCTACAAGAGGATTGAGAAGTATATTGATGGTCTAGTACCACAAATTCAGGGAATGGTAACTTCTTCTAGGCCGACTACAATACAAGAAGCTATTCGTCTAGCTCATAAACTAACCGAACAAGCTATCAAGCAAGGGACATTACCACCAAAGAAATCGACTGCAGGATCAAGTGACAACAAACGTAAGTGGGAGAGTAACAACAACCACAGTTATGGGAACAAAGAACCATATTCCAACAACACTCAGCATCGTCAGAACAAACGGTTCGAACCTACCCGGAACAACAATCACTTTAACCCTAACCAGATTCACGGGGGTTATCAGGGTCGACATCCTAGGTGTAACAAGTGCAATCTGCACCACGTCGGCCAGTGTGAAAAAGCAGCTTGTCAACGTTGTGGAAAGCCGGGTCATGAAGCAAGAGTTTGTCGGGGAGAACTTAAGAATAAGCAACCACAAGCTCAAGAGAAATCAAAGAAATGTTACGAGTGCGGACAAGAAGGACATTTCAGGCCAGACTGTCCGAAGCTCAAGAATAAGAAAAATGGAGGGAACAACAACAATGGTAAAGACAACAATGGTGGAAATGGCAACTCTGGTGGAGAAGGAAGAGGAAGAGCATTCGTGATCGGATCAGGTTAGGCTCTATCCGATTCTTCTACTGTTAATGGTAAATTTATATTGAATGGGCGTCCTGCCCTAACCTTATTTGACACCGGAGCAGATAGAAGTTTTATTTCTACTAAGTTTTGCAAACTAGTAGAACACAATCCAGCAACTTTAGAATCGAACTATTTAATTGAACTCGCCAACGGGAAAACCGTTGAGGTATCCCAGATTCTTAAGGAATGCAAATTAGTATTGTCTACTCATACATTCGACATTGACCTTATACCAATTGAACTCGGTAGTTTTGATGTGGTCATTGGTATGGATTGGTTGTCCGCGCATCAAGCCGCAGTAGGTTGTCACGAGAAGGTAGTTCGTATTCCAGTCGCTAATGGAGAAGTCCTAACTGTTCAAGGAGAAGAGGGCGGTACTGCCATGGGTGTTATCTCGATGATGAAAGCTCAAAAGTTGTTACGTAAGGGACACTTAGCAGTTTTGGCGATTGTGTCCGACATGAGGATGGAAGAGAAGCAGAACGAGGATATTCCTATCGTTAGGGATTTTCCTGAGGTATTTCCTGAAGACGTACCTGGTCTTCCGCCCCACAGACAGGTTGAATTTCAGATCGAATTAACCCCGGGAGCAACTCCTATTGCTCGCGCACCTTATAGACTCGCTCCTAATGAGTTGGAGGAATTGTCGAAACAATTGAAAGACTTGTTAGACAAGGGTTTTATTCGTCCGAGTTCATCACCATGGGGAGCTCCTGTGTTATTCGTAAAGAAGAAGGATGGAACTTTCCGGATGTGTATCGACTACAGAGAGCTTAACAAAGTTACGATCAAGAACCGATATCCTTTACCCCGTATTGATGATCTCTTTGACCAGTTGCAAGGATCTGGTTATTATTCGAAAATCGATCTTAGATCGGGTTATCATCAACTTAGAGTTCGGGAGGAGGACATATCAAAGACGGCATTTCACACTCGTTATGGTCACTACGAGTTTGCGGTTATGCCATTTGGGTTAACGAACGCACCCGCAGTATTCATGGATCTCATGAATCGCGTTTGTAAACCGTATCTAGATAAGTTTGTCATTGTGTTTATTAACGATATCTTGATATACTCAAAGACTAAGGAGGATCATGAACGGCACTTACGGTTGATTTTGGAACTTCTGAGGAAAGAGCAACTTTTCGCAAAGTTTCCGAAATGCGAATTTTGGATTCTAGAGGTTCAATTCTTAGGCCATGTGGTTAACGCAAAAGGTATTCATGTTGACCCAGCTAGGGCCGTCCAAACCGCTCATCGCTTGAACTCGCTCGCCGCTCGTTCGAAAATTGCTCGAAAAAGGCTCGCTCGTTTTTTCGCTCGATTGAAAACGAGCCGCTCTGCTCGGTTCAGTTTGTAAACAAGCCAAGCAACGAGCAAGGGTCTGCTCGGTTCGGTTCAGCTTGAATATTTTTAATTTATTTTATATATAATTATATATGAACAAATATATAAATATATAGACAAAACACATAAATATAAGTTTAAAATTATTTTTACCCCTTAAAATTTTTATATTCCGTCAATTTTATAGTTTTATATGTTCGATTCATGTTTTTAGAATACTAAAAGTTTGTTTATATGAACATTATATCTCACTCTAAACTTATTTTTAATAAAACTTTACAATATATTACATGCTTATCTAAAAACTACTAATTTATTTATAAAATATATTATTTACAGCCTTCAAATGTGTTTCTTATTGAAAATTTTTAAGTGAAAAAGAAATAAATAATGCTCGAAATCGCTCGATGTTCGATCAAAAATGCTCGATTCGATTTTGGCTCGTTTCGGTTTTCGCTCGGTTCGAATTTCAACAGTTCGGTTCGGTTGTAAACGAGCCAAGCAACGAGCAACCCTTCACTAGGTTCGGCTCGGCTCGTGAACAGCCCTATACACAGCTAAGATTGAGTCCATTAAGGATTGGCCGAACCTAAGAACGCCGACCGAGATTCGCCAATTTCTTGGTTTGGCTGGTTATTATCGGAGGTTCATTGAAGGATTCTCAAAGATCGCACAACCACTCATGCTCTAACCCAAAAAGGCATTTCGTACAAGTGGGGAGCAGAGCAGGAAGCAGCATTTTAAACGCTTAAGCAAAAACTTTGTAGGCACCGATTCTATCTTTGCCAGATGGAGTCGATGATTTTGTTGTGTATTGTGACGCTTCTATCCAAGGTCTTGGATGTGTACTTATGCAACGCGAGAAATTTATAGCGTATGCTTCTAGACAATTGAAAGTCCACGAGCGAAATTATACGACTCACGATTTGGAATTAGGAGATGTTGTCTTCGCACTAAAGATTTGGAGACATTATCTCTATGGAACAAAGTGTACCATCTACACTGACCATAAGAGTCTTCAGCATATATTCGAGCAGAAAGAGCTCAATATGAGGCAAAGGAGATGGGTCGAACTTATCAACGACTATGAGTGTGCTATTAAGTATCATCCGGGAAAAGCTAATGTCGTAGCTGACACTCTAATTCGTAAGGAAAACCTAAAGCCTCGAAGAGTTCGAGCATTGCAGTTAATTATACATACAGGATTGCCGGACAGAATTCGAGAGGTTCATATTGAAGCCTTAAAAGCAGAGAATTTTGATTTCGAAACCTTGCGTGGAATCAGTGGGAAGTCCGAAGTCGAATCCGATGGAATTCGGTATTACAACGGCCGGATTTGGGTACCTCGTTATGAGAATTTGCGTGAATTGGTCATGGACGAGGCACATAAATCTCGGTATTCTGTGCACCCAGGTTCAGATAAGATGTACCAGGACTTACGAGAACTCTACTGGTGGCCTGGCATGAAGAAAGAAATTGGTAACTATGTAGCAAAGTGCTTGACATGTGATAAGGTAAAGGTTGAGTATAGGAAACCATCTAGTTTGCTTCAGCAACCAGTGATCCCAATGGGTAAATGGGAACAAATATCCATGTATTTCATAACCAAATTACCTAAGACTCCTAATGGATACGATACTATTTGGGTAATAGTGGATCGCCTGACAAAGTCAGCACATTTTCTAACTATCCGCGAGACCGATAAGATGGATAGGTTAGCTCGGATTTATATTAAGGAAATTGTCGCTCGTCATGGAGTACCAATTTCGATTATATCCGACCGAGATGCTAGATTTACTTCAAATTTTTTGCAGTCATTACAAAAGGCGCAGGGAACACGCCTAGATATGAGTACAACTTACCATCCGCAGACTGATGGTCAGAGTGAACGAACGATACAAACATTGGAAGATATGCTTAGAGATTGCGTCATCGATTTTGGTAAGAATTGGGAAACTCACTTACCTTTAGTTGAGTTCTCCTATAATAATAGTTACCACATGACTATAAAAGCGGCACCTTTCGAAGCTCTGTATGGGCAAAAGTGTCGATCACCACTCTGCTGGGAAGGAGTCGGTGAAAGCCAGCTAACTGGACCCGAGATAGTCCATGAAACGAATGAACGAATTGTGCAAATCAGAAATCGTATGACAGTAGCCCGTGATCGCCAAAAGAGCTATGCTGATAAACGTAGGAAACCTCTAGAATTTGAAGTTGGAGACAAAGTGCTTTTGAAAGTGTCACCTTGGAAAGGTGTTATCCGTTTTTGGAAACGTGGAAAACTAAATCCGCGCTATGTAGGACCATTCGAAATTATTAAACGAATTGGCCCCGTGGCATACAAATTGGAATTACCATAACAACTCAATGGAGTACACAACGTTTTCCATGTGTCGAACCTTAAGAAGTGTTTGGCAGACGAAACTCTCATAGTTCCTTTAGAGGAATTAGAGATTGATAAAAAGTTACACTTCGTGGAGGAACCTGTTGAGATTATGGATAGGGAGGTAAAGACCCGAAGACACAACAAAACCCCTATTGTTCGTGTGCGATGGAACTCGAGACGTGGATCGGAGTTCACGTGGGAGCGCGAGGATCAGATGAAAGAAAAGTATCCTCACTTATTCAAACCCAATGATAAACCTTAGGTACGATCTAAATTTCGAGACGGAATTTATTTAACAAGGGGATGATGTGACAATCTGAAATTTTTTTTATTTCCTCACTTTCCTTCCCAGCCTTTGAGTGACATTTTACAATTTTCGGGACGAAAATTCTTTTAACAAGGGGATGATGTGACAACTGCCAAATTTCAGGTTAACTCCATTAACTAAACACAGTTAGATCTTGTTGACTATGTTTGTAAACTCAGTTAGTTTTGTTAACAATGTTAATGAACTCTTATACATGTGGTGTCATGTATATGAACTCTTGTACTTGTGGTGTCATGTATGCGTACATTTAAGCTAATGTGTCGTTGGTGACTTAAACAAGAATAAGTGGCTAATTATAACTATAAAAATGAACTCGTCGAGCATGTTATAATAAATATGGTATGTGGTATGTACTGTATATGATAAGTATAATATGTTATATGTTATATTATAGTTGTTACATGATTATGTGTTTTATAAGAAAGCTAGGTGATTAAACAAGTTACATTATATGTCATGTTACATGTTGGTTATTTTATGGAACCTTAGATTATGATACATAGAAAATGTTTATAAATTATGTAACATGTCACATATGGATTAATAAAAATAACCTAAGGTATTATTTCATTAAATAAATAATAAAGGTTTATTAATACAAGAGAGGTTATAAACTATTGGATTTCCAAGCTTTTCCTTTCCCTTTCCCTTTCCCTCTCTTGCTTGGCCGTGAACCACACACACACACACCCATACTCTCACTTTGTTTTGCAAACACTCTCTTTCAATCTCATTTTCATACACAAAAGGTTTGGTGATTATTGGGAAGCAAGGGGAGTAAACATTTGGATCAATCAAGTGGGTAGGTATTTATGTTTTATTTTATACATATGAACCTTGTATCCAAATGATTTGGATCATAAAAGGGGATGATCAAAGTTTGATGAGTCAAAAGGATTTGTATGTGTTTTAGTCTAGAAATTTGAGTCTTTTATAAGTATAATTGTTTTTATTTTACTTATTAAATCAAATGGATAATAGAAAGACATGAAATTTGATTGAGTAAGAATGATCCTTGATGATTTAAGTTCATAAGGATGTAAAAATTATGACTTTTGTGAATTGTGGGTTGAATCTGCTTGCTGGCAGACTTTGTGTCTTAGGTTGTATGGTGAATAAATTGATGATACCTTTGTGTTTCTGGTCAATTTTTGATTCTATGAACAATTATTTTGAATCTAGTTTTCAGAAAGTCGAGAATCTTAATTTTTGGACTTTGTTTGAATACTTTTTATTAATTTATAAAATCGGGTTGCAAACCTTATTTTGAGGTAAAGTTTCTGAGTTGTGTTATAATTTGCATAACTTGATGTTGAAAATAGATATGGATATAATTCCACTTCTGTAATGTTGTAAATTGAAATAGGAATCTAATCCAATTTGTCTTGCATCAATTGGACAAGTATAGAATCTTTTACAAATATTTGTTTACTGCTGTGTTGAAATAGAGATAAAAATTAGATTGATGTAGTGTGTGAATAATCTGTATATTTTGGTGAATTATAAAATTATGAGAAAAATATATGTTATACCTAATACTTGTGAGATTATGTGTGAATTATTAGGTAATTTAATTTCAAGTTTTGGTTGTTGAGAAAAATCGGTTTTGGATGATTGAAAATTGGTTAAGGATGATCAATATATTGATTAGTTAAAATAGTTGTAAATTGTAATATATTGATTATGCTAATTTAAATTTTGACTTTGTGAGTCAACCTAGAACTATTTGACTAAGTGGTTAGTCTTACTTGTAAAATGTTGAAAGTAATAGGAGTTAGACTTAGTAATAGAATTGCATGAAAAGTGGCTAAGTGCACATTACTTGATTGTTGTTAAAGTTGTGACTAGGAACATAATGTAAACATTCTAAGTCTAACGAATTGGTCAAAAGTCATCAACGGGCCGTCGGTCAACATTTTTGGACCGTCGGTCAACATATCGGTCAAAGGTCAACATTTTGGTCAACGGTCAACAAAACTCAATTTTTAGTCTTCGGCCATCGAGACTTGGACTTTTTAGTCAACGGTCAACAACTTGGACCTTTTGGTCAAAAGTCAAATGAAAAGTCAAACTTTGGTCAAAGTCAACAAAGTCAAACTTTGGTAAAAGTCAACAAAAGTCAAACTTTGGTCAAACTTCAAAATAACAAGGGAATTGTTTGGATACTAAGGGTTCTAGGAATCGCTTAGCAAATACTTATAGTGCTTGTGTGATTTAGGCACTAGAACAACATTGACTTAAGCAATTGACTTTCAATTTGAACCGCATTGGAGGTGAGTTTCACTACCCCACTTTTTACTTACTCCTCTTAGGGGGAAAGCATGAAACATACAAACTTTTTGGATAATTGTAAACTTGTTAATACCTCATGTGTACATTGTAAACTTATACTGAAGTCCCCCATGCACATTGGACCGTTAACAATTGTCATTGGATTGGTAATAAAAGGTAGTACTACTGGGTTTGACGAACCCCCTCGGGGCTCTCGGTTGAGGGAGTCACCGGGCGTCTCATTTACAAGAAACACACTAGTCTTATATTAGACTCCGTGAGTGGCAACAAACTAACAATTCAGCCTCGGTCACAATGGAACACACATTACTGTAACATGATTGCTAGCCTAATTAACTAGCGGTATTACTAGTGCATACATTATCCGTACAATATTTATGCTTTACTACTTACACTGTTTACTTACTAAATGGTTTGATTGAAAAACTTACTTTTAAACTCAAACTGTGAACTCACCAACCGTCGTGTTGACCCGTTTTAGCATGTCTTTCTCAGGTCGTTGATAGTGCAAGGATAGGAGTTGCATTCATGATCACCAATAGACATTGCGTCATAAGTTGGAACCTTTTTACTTAATAATGTTATGGCTTGCGCATGTTTTGGGCGCCTTAGACTATTTGGTTTTGCTTAGGGATGTTTTCCCGTTATGTTACGCTTCCGCATATTAAAACATTAAGACATTAACTCTGAATGGTTTTCCCAAATGTGGGATAATAAAGTTTATTTAAAATATTTAGACGTTGTTTGTTTTAACTAATGATTGAGATCCTGGTTTGTCACGCGCCTCGCGGTAAAACCCCGCATGTGGAAATTGAGGGTGTGAAACGAGAGGGTTAAGTCCAGAAGTGGTCTGTGGAGTTTTGTATGGGTGCATAAATGAAAATAAACGAGAAAATATGTGATAACTAAAATTTGTATGTTTTAAAGACAATATAGTAGTTGGGAGATCATGAGTATAATATATTTCTTTCATGCCTGGTCAGTATGAGAGCAAATATATTATACAATGTAGGTTCCCTGGATGGATCTGCACGGGATATCTCAATCTACACAGGTGCGGAATCCCTGCGTAGGTTGTTACGAGCGTAGAACACGAATCAAACAAACACACGATACGAATAAACGAACACACGTTATATTATAACCGAAACACGTGATATAATCACTGAATACAGACTCAATACTCTCTGGTTCTCACGTCTCTCGACTCACACACGTCTGTATACGATTACCTTCCTAACTCTAAACAAGCCGTGACCTAGCGTATAAATACACGACAACTTCGCCAGATATGTTCAGGCGAAGTTGTTGCTAACTTCGCTTGACTAACAAGTTCGCCTGATAAGCGAACTTGTCAGTAACTTCGCTTAAACATAAACAAAACACAATTAACATTACAGACTAGATTACAGACACTAGACTATGAACTACTGACATTATGCACCAACAGACTCCCCCTTGGAAGTAGCTTCATATCTTTATCTTTAAGCACTTGTCTTGTAATCTTCATGCATGCACTCCCTCTCTTACACAGACCGTGACTACTCGCTGATATTTCCTCGCTTCGCCTTTCCAAGCAGGAATATAGAATATCTTCTTCTCGTTTAACACCTACAGATCAGCTTTAGATAAATTAACAAGATGCATCGGATCATACACTTTTAGCACTTCTTGTTCGTCTTCGTCTTCCATCACGGCTTCAGCAGTCTGGCAATCCACATACCACCATTTCAGATCTTTCAGCACATCTTGAGGCATAGTCTTCATTGGAACCTCTTTCAAACACCAAATCGGCTTATATTTCATCACCATCCAAGGTTTGCCATCTGCTCTCATTCCTCTTTCAGTATCTTCAACTAATTTCCCTTTCTGTGGTTTTAACAACTCAAACTTTTTCTCTTTAATACTTTCTTTCCATACTATCTTCCCAATAACTCTGGCCATATTATCATCACTTCTATTAATCAACCCCAGTCTGGCCAAATCCTTTACCTCACACTCAGGTAAGGTATTTAGAGATCTCAACGTCCTCTTAAAGTATTGGATCCCATCATATCTTTTCACCACGAACACTTTTAGCTGTTCATCATATAACCAACATATAATGCCTTTCTTTGACTCAGCGTACCCTTTAATATTATAACTTTTCTGGAACATTGTAGGTACCCACTGGCTTCTTCGTTTTGATAAACCAATGAGCATAGCCTTCCTTCCATCTAGGCTGCTCCTCCCATTCTGTATCATCAACTACTGTATCTTCACATACATTCGACTTCTCAACGGTTGGAAGCTCGTGTTCAACATTCTCCTCTACAATTTCACCTTCTTCAACATCATCTTCTATCACTATCTGTGCACCAATCTTCTCAATTTCTTCTAATGGCAGCACATCATCATCATCTAACATATCATCATCCAACTCCTTCAAGGCATCGATCACATCATCTCCCATCTCCTCGTCATCTACCATCACCACCTCATCACCACCAGAACCGCCAGCTACACCTGCAGACTCCCCCTGAGCTGTGGTTGTCCCAAGAGCTTGAGTAGTTCTTGGCAACTCACCACCTGCACCTTTCGATGCATTGGGATCATCGTCTCTGTCATTCTTCTTCTTTGTCCTGAGCTCGTCGCCTTTACAGCTCGTCTCCCCTTGAGATGCCAAGAACTCCTTCATAGCATCTATAATTTTTCCATGTGCAACCAGGAGGGACGACTGTAGTTGATTTTCTGCTACTAGGCACTGAATAGCCTGGGTCTGGATAAGATATATCCTAAATTGCTCTGCCACGACCCGCTCTAGTGCAGCTATTCTTTCCGAGTCTGATAGGGTTGCATCGAAATCGAACCTCATGTGAGATATGTCTTGAGTATACTGAGGAGGGATTTCGAATGAAACCGGGACATCAGAAGTAGCTGTGGACGTAACCGCAGGTGGTATCGTGACCGACAACCCTGCAGTGTGAACCACTGTCAACCTCAATAACCTGTGCAACAACCTCCGACGGAGTAAGCGTTGGAGGCGGCAACGATACAATATCTGGAGTCGTCAGCTGGAGTGTGATGGATGGGAGGCCAACAGATGATGATGTAGCCACCACGGGAACGTCCGTGGCGCTTGGCCTTGTGACCTGTAATGGTGTAGGGACAATTGACATACCGGACAGTGCGGGCGGAGCGAAACGTATGACTCTAGAGCTCTCACCAGCTCCCCTACCTGCACCTGTCCTGTCCCTTCTTGAACGTCTGATCAACTTATGAATGTCTTCTTCTTCTTCTGACTCACTGTCGTCATCTATCCTCTTTCTCTTCCCATACGTCCTCCTCTTGAGTCACCATCATACGTCTTGCCTCATCCATTACATCATCAAAATCTGAGTCATCCACCGTCGTAGCTGCTCTAGTAACATTTACTCCCGTACTCTGTGGAACCGAGACCTGTATATTTTCTTGAAAATCAACTCGGTCCATGTCAAAAAATCCTTGGCCGCCAAAAGCAGCGTCAAGGTCTACCTCTTCTTCAGCTGTCACAACAGGCGCAGCAGGTACAGCTTGAGGTTCTCCCGCCTGTTGTGTTTGAGGATCTCTAAACTCGTTCCCATTAGCAGGAACATACTCCGGGTTGATTAAATACCCAAACAGTGGAGTATGCCTAGGACGCAGTTCAGGCTTGCTTCTAGCACTCGAAGTTCTACATTGAGCAAAAGATACGCTTGTTCACACTCTCCACGTATCTGATAGGGCGACGTTGAGGCAACGTGGGAGCAACATGATTCAAGATCATTTGGAGAAATCTTGGATACATGATGAATCTCTCACGCCCCATCGCCCTTCGTTGTCGATCAATCTCATAAAAGACCATCTGACTCAAGCTGTAACGCTTGTTATAAGTCAGAGCAGTCATCGCCGACTGCAAGGTCGCGCCCATCCCGTCAGTGCCCGCCTTCCTCCCTGACATGCAGACAATCATTACGTGCATGAGGAAGCGCCACTGATCGAGCAAAAAACCTTTCCTTCTTTGTGTATCCCCCAAGGGACCAGAATATCCCATTCGTAGAAATGCTCCATCACGGAACGGAGCAACAAACTCTGTCGGGTCGTCCCTCGTCTCCTCTCCGAATTGCAAAGCCACCCGGAATTGTTCAGACGAGAACTGAACATCCTGACCATTTACCGTTGCACGCATCACCGGGGGGTCGACGCGGCAGTCATATTCCACCGTCTGCCATAAATCCTCAATGTTGGGCAAGGAAATCGGCAGAGTTGTCGTAATGGCGTGGAATATCCTCGAGCGTAAAAGGAAGGTGATGATTTCGCAGAAATCATCAACTCCGCTCGCTTCCCGGGTCTAAGGTGATATACATGTTGTGACCCGGGAAGAACTGTCTTTGTTGATCACCTCCGTCATCACCCGCCTGCACCACCTGCTCCAGCAACAGCAGCCATATCTACAACAAACAGGTTAAGTTAGATAAACATCAAAGCGAATCACAAGTTCGCTTGTTACCATGAGCGAAGTTGTGATCAATTCTGTATAGGCGAAGTTAAAGGTGAGGCGAAGTTGGGAAACAACTTCGCTTCAACTTGAACTTCGTCTGATAATAGTTAAGTAAAATGATCCAGGCGAAGTTACGGATAACTTCGCCTAATCACAACATCGCCTCATAAACTGTTTCAAAATCAATAATCAGGCGAAGTTAAACCTCAGGCGAAGTTACGGATAACTTCGCCTAAACTGTAACTTCGCCGAATTTGAATCGGCAACAGTTAGGGATTTAGAACGACGTGTAGATGATGATTTCGGAGATCGAGGACTCCGAAATACATGATTTTATGAAGTTATAGACGTTCATGCAAATTACTATCACGTAATATCAAGTTTGAAAATCGGGTGTTTAGGTTTCAAATAATGGAGGTCACGAAATGGTTCGAATCGACCTGTGATTAACATTAACGACCATGATTATACGAATATAGAACCCTACAACCCTACACACCTTTAATCTGATTTGAATCGAGGTAAAAAATAACAGATGATCGATGATATAAGTTCGTCGGTTGACAGGGAGTTAAGTTCGCTGGGTTTTTGAAATTATGATCCTGTTTGACCTTAAAATTTCTTTATATAGGGTCAAAGTTAGTACAGGCGAAGTTATCGACAACTTCGCCTATTCCAGGCGAAGTTATCAACAAGTTCGCCTGTATTTACAAAACACACCCCTATACTTTTAATAATTTTCAATAAAGTTTTAAAAACATCCTTTAAAGCGTTAAATGATACGATCAAGACCAAGTAACCAGGTATAAAATCAAACAATTACAAAAGTAACAAAAATTTGAAAATTAAAGTACACGGGATCAAATTTCAGTCTTGACAGGGACTACCATGTTTTAGAAAAGATCCGAACAGGAATCATACTAATTTCGTGACTGTCACACAGATCCGTGTTCAGCTGTATTATGACATAAAGAAACAGGTTGTAAGCAGGTAATCTACTTAGAATGGTTTTCATCGTTTCTGTGATACGAGTTAGGTTCAATTAAGCTCAAAACTTAAGTGGGCAACAACTCAGAGATTATGATGCCTCATATCTATTCTCAAAGCGTATTTGGCTTTCCCCAAGTCACCCCGAATTGACTTCGACCCGTAGTGTCTGATTAAGTTGTAAGTATTCTTCGATCTTTAGACTCTGCTTCCCGTTCTCTTTCTTACTTCATGGTTGACATTTCAAGTTAAAGAATGTCTCAATGACTTATAAATTTTTTTTTTTTTTATTATTTTTTTATTTTTTATTATTTTTTTTTATCAAACACATAGAGAACAACTGCAAGTCCCGAATCTGGATCACTGCAGTCTCTTGACACGCTTTCTTCACGGGAATCAGAACACTAACAGGCTCGTGTATGACTGGGTAATCGCTTTTCTGCCTATCATTCGGAAAGATATATATGAAGACATGCAGAACTCTTAAGAAGTTTCCACATAAAATCGAGTAGATTTAGTTAGTATCACTTCTACTTTTACG